>NC_061118.1:44216398-44217120 GCF_002878395.1 Capsicum annuum
GGAGTGGAGAGAAAAGTTGCTTCAACGCATGAAGGCTTGCCTTTGCAATGCCTTCTGCCTTCTTCATTTATAGAACGAAAATTTACAAACTAACTTTACACATGTTAAAAATAAAGAAAAAAAGTCAACAATAGGGGCCTATGGCCTATCCTACTCTAAAAGTTAAGAAAAGTCATAAATGTAAGAAAAGTAATAAATGCTTTACATTATTGTAATCTTATCGTAAGAAAAATTTGTACAATAAGTCCAAATATCTTCCGTTGTCATATCTGCTCCATTATTGCTCTTTATCTTATCTTTCCAGCTGGCATTTTGTCTTCTTGATTTTTATTCTAGATGTACCACTGGAATAATATTATCTTCTCCATTGCACCTCGAACATTGGTGGTCTGGATATTTATGTCCAATTATTTTACAGTATCTTGTTAGTAGTCCGCCTGAAATAAATCCTTTTTTTATTGCTCTTGCGGTAGATTGTTTTTCTGGGTTGAGTAGCGTCATTATCCATTATCTTACGTCTTCCATATCTGCTTGTCGTAGCTCTTTTGAATTTGAGTAAATCATTTGATGATCTCTTGAATAGTAGCTCCATATTGGGTTTCCGTTAGTATAATTATTTGCTAATTCTTGAATGATCGTAGCTAGTCCAATAAGTCGTTTATTTGCATAAAAATCTGGTATCTCAATTCTGGGTATCTCTGGTTGTTGCGTAATATCTTCTG
>NC_061118.1:44217220-44392753 GCF_002878395.1 Capsicum annuum
TCCATAGTCAAAACAGGTTTTAACTAGGCTTGGGTTAGTTTTGGGTAGTGCAATTAGTTTATTATATCCTTGTAATTTTTGGGTTATATAGTTGGTATTTGGTTCTTTGATATTTGTAGCTCTGGGGTTGTGGTTTAGAAAGGTTTGTACTCTGTATATATTTTCTATGTATTTCTGGGCGGTGTAGTTGTATACTTTTTTGTCTTAGTTTAGGCTATCTCGGTCTGTGTTAACTTGTGGGGGTATGAACAAGTGGTCTTTTAATCACTATTTGCATTTATCTTTTGAAATTTCCCCTTTTCATTTTTTGGATGCAAAATCTCTGAAGAAAACCTCACCAAAAATGCTTCCTATTAGTTTGTAGTCACATGTCACAGAGAAGTAGTACCTCACCGGTGAAGATCATGATGATAGAAATTTAAGTATTCTAAATGCGCTAGGTTCTAGAGCTGTCAATACGGATTGACCCAATCCATTCGAACTAGTTTATATGGGTTTTGAAGTTTGACGGGTAGGGTTGAGCTAATCCATCAACATGATAGGCCAGAAAATATAGGTCTCCACGAGCCAGTCCACTTTTTAAAATATATTATTTTTATAATCTTGATTTAAATTTTAAATTATTAGTTACATATATTTACAATATAATATTACATGAAGTTACTACTTGTTAATCTAAGTCTCAAATTTACAAAAAAAAAAAATTAATAATTTGTGAAATTAATTAACTTTTGACACCAAATTCAAACCAAATAGAGGTGTTTAAAAACAAATGAAACTGTTAATGTGTAATAAAATAACTAGCTAAATAGCAATATTAACCTAATTTAGTTTTAATTGATGACAATAAAATACAAAGAAATGTCAATATTTAATCCATCAGAAGTGAAAATGAACTCCTAAAAAAACTCTCATGGCACTTATGGCGTGTTCAACCGCCACATCATCTTCATCAAACATATTTAATTCCTTAACAATTTTAGTATTTTATATTTTAATTATTTATATATTTTATAAACATATTTAATATTTAAATATCTATAATGGTCCAAATAGACTTTGAGTTTGGATTTTTTTTTTTTAATTCGTAATACCCTATTCTATATTTTAATCATTTTTTGTTTGGTCCACGGACCAGCCCAGCCGATATTGTTCAAGCCTCATGACCAACGGGCTTATACGGGCCGAACAATAAAATTCTGTTCTTAAATAAGTTGTGAAAATCGTAGCTTATTCCTATTAAATTAGTAAAATAACATCAATACCAAGTAATTACATTCTCTCCCACTTTTTTAATTACTTTACTCTCTCTCCCTGTTAATATACATAACATAGCTGAAATATACATAGCATTCTGTGTATATATTGAAATTTTTATAATACATTCAGGGAGTTGGGATATTTTATAATACTGAAAATATAAGTTGTGTATTTGTGTAATTTTTAGATTAAATTATAGGCTAGGTCGATCCGACCAACGGGCTTGGCCCATATTAAGTCCAATTCATGATTGGATACTAAAGAAACAGCCCAAAAGTGCCGCATTTGTGAAGAGTTGTGACACAGTTATTTTCTAATATATTTTTGACATATCTTATATTTACATTAAATTTTAGTATTTTATTATGAACAGTAATAAAATTGAACGATCTGCGCATTGATGATTAAATTTATTCATGTATTATTAAAAAAATAATAACTTTATCATGCATTAAACTTTTGATCCACTCATATTCTTGAAACAAATCACTCTGATTTTCCTTGCCATTAATAAAGTTCTAGTATAAAATGTGTGGATTAGAAGTGTTCTTTTCTTTTTTCTTTTTCTTTTTTTTTAGATAAATGCATGTCCGACTTTAACTTCAGCTTTTGATTATCCGTTAAATTTAACCGCAGGTTGGAGATCCATTAAATGTCAAAGGAAACACAAAATGAGATCGTATTTCTAACGGCGAGTGTAATATTACCAATTATAGGGGTGCGGATAAATTGGGTAATTTAGATCTAGAGGTGCGGATAAATTGGGTAATTTAAATAGATCTATTATAGCCTAATGGATCTATTTTTATTTGTGCGTGGATATTTCTTAACTTCTTTAAACATTTTTATTTTTAGTTTATTTATTTTAATTTTACTAATGTTCATATCTAGGGGGGTGATTGGATGGTATTTGATTAAATGCTTCACTGTAATATTCTTTAATTTTTTCTCTTATTCTTTGTAATTCTTGTATATTATTTTGAAGGTATTCTAAATATTCTATATCTTTTGTTCTAAAATATTCAATTAAATTCTCTTTCATCAGTATCTCTGTTGCTCTTATTTCTTCCATATCTTGTCTCCAACATTTTAAATACTCATAGTCTATCATTTTATCCTAAAGTAGTTGTGATACTGCAAATTTCTTTGTAATAATTTATTATAATTGTACTATATCTGATATTAAATTTTAGGTTATCTATTTCGTTAATTATCCTGTCTTTTTCGTCTATAAATAATTTTATGTCTAAATCATATTCTAAACTGTCTTTTAATTCTAGTTGTTTTATTGTTTTATTTATCCAAATTAATCTTTCTTTTAATTGTTCTCTTCCTTTTCTAAGCTAGTTTCTATAATTAATTTCTTCATATAGCCAACTTTGTTTTTCTCTAACTCTTTAAATATATTCTAGCATTTTTAATCTGTATAATATCCATCTGAATAATAACTATCCGAATAATAATTTCTACCATAGAAATCTACATTTTTTAATTCATCTTCTATCCAATTAGTATTTAGTAACTCATTTTCAAAATCAAATATTTTTTCCCATATTATTTTCTTTATGTCTTCTAATTCTAAGTCTTTTATGATATATAAAACAAGTATCTTAGTTTCATCAGATATATAACTTGTCATATTATTCATATTATGCTTAGGTTTCTACGAGTAACTTGGATAACTTGGAATTGGATTCTAGTAATTAATTGCTTTATCATAGTATTTATTAGTTGTTTGTTTTAATATTAATAATTCTTGTATATTTTCATTAAGGAATTCTATATATTTTATATCTTTAGTTCTCATATATTTTTCTAGATTTTTTTTCATTAGTTTTTCTATTAATTGTATATTTTTCATATCCATTTTTTAATATTCTAAATATACATAATTTATCATGGTTGATGTGTAGGTTTGGTATGTAAGTATTTGTAAGAGTAGGTAGGTAGGTGTGGTATGTAATTTATTCTAGTCATAAAATATTTATCAAATATTTTTTCCAATACGATTTTTCTTATATCTACAATTTCTATATCTTTAAGTACATACAAAACAAGTATTTTGAATTTATCTACCATTTCGTCAGATAAATAAGTATTCACTTTTCATATAATACTTTTTTCAAAATATTTCCTTCAATCATATACATAACAAAATATGATCATTTTAGATTACTATATACTAGATTATTCTTAAATAACATGTTCTTCGGTCACTATTAGCATGGTAATCTGGATACTTTTCCCTTAAACAGCGCCTCTACTCTGGCTACTCCCCTATCACAGCTTTCTTGCCTCACCGGTTTCACCTTTAGGATTACATAGTTCTCAGGAATTTTTCTCCTTTTCCACTTTGCTAATAAACTTCTTAACATGTTATTCTTCGAATAATTCTACTATAAAGTAACTAACATGAACTTATTTTATCATATCATGATTGTCAGGAATTTATGAATTTAGCTATTCATAACCGTCAATAAAAATACCTGTTCCGGTAGATTTGATAATTCTAAGCTTTGTTCATCCATAGCTTTTGCCTTGAAATATATTTATTTTTATTAAATATTCAAAAGTTGTTTGTGTACAAGAGAAGGCTTGCTTCAACTCATGAAGTCTTGCCCTTTATCTGAGCGGATGCTCGTCTATTTATAATCTAAGAATGAAAACGCGTATACTATTTTACTTTACACCTGTCATCTATTCTACAAAAGTATAAAAAATATTTCTGCAAAGTCCTAAAGCTACTTTTACAAAAGTCTAAACTAATAATGGCACTACTTGTCAAAAAATACTAATAAATGATAAGAAAAGTCAAAAAGGCTAAAGCTACTACATAATAATTTACGTAAAAGCTATCTTATTTTCCATATGTCGCTTTTAATAACTTTAATTGTTTTTGATGACTTTTTCTTTCTTCATTCGTAGTTGATTTTCTTTCGTTGCTGTCTCTATCTTCTTCTTGTCGTATCTGCTGCTTTTTTTATCTTCTTGCTATTGTAACATTACATCTGGAATAAAGTTGTGTCTGCCACAACATCTGCTGCATAAGTGGTCATCGTATCTTTGGCCAACTTGTTTACAGAATTGATCCATAGCTTCTTCTGAAATAACTCCTTTCGTAATAAATCTTGTGACTGGTAACTCTTCTAGTTTTAGGATCGTCATGACCCATTTTCTTATCTCTTCTCTGTCATTTTCTCTAATATTTTTACAAGTAGAGTAAACCGATAATTGATTTCTGTTATAGTAAATCCAAACTGAGTTTTGATTTATATAATTATTTGTTAACTCAGTCAGTATACTGCTAAGTCCAATAACTCTCTTGTTTCGGTAAAAGTCCGGTATCTGATTTTTGGTTATCTCTTCTTGTTTGCATATTTCTTTAAGGATAATATAATCTCATGTCATTCCTATCTTGACAACAGTAATTGTCTATTTTATTTCATAAAACTATATTTCTACTGGTACTGAGTAGAAACGGACATAGAATAACTGTCCCTTCATAATCCTCTTATAATCCATAAATCTTTTATAAATATCTGAAATTCCTATTAACTCTTCTCCAGTAGTTATGTAGACTGTAGATAATAGTCCATAATAGTAACATGAAGCAATTAAGTTTGCATTTGAGCCAGGGAAAGCAATAAGTTTGTTATAGTTCTAACATTTTTGTGTAATATATCCTTGGTGTTGTTTTGCTAAATCTTTACTCTGGATAGGTTTTGTATTTAACAATTTTTGTAAAGTATAAATATTATCAATATATGTACGAGTGATATGGTTATAAGTCTGTTTTTGTTGATTGAGTGATTTGGAATATATGTGTATCTGGGGAGGTATAGATGACTCTGATTTTTGTATATTTGGTGTATATGATTTTGAGAATATCTGATTGAGGTTATAATTCTTTTTCTTTGGCGGTTCAGGTTTATTTTGAGTGACTATATTCTTTCCCTTGGATACATCACCTGCGCCTTCAGGTGTAACTGTAATTTCGTCAGTAATTTGAGTTTTTAGGTGTTTCTCATCATCACCTTCTAGGTCTAGTTTTTTAATGTGCTCTTCCTGCACGGTATCTTTGCTAATAGCTTTTTCTTGTTTTATATAGTGCTCATCCTGCACTTTTACATTTGTAACTTCAGTAGTTAATGTGATAACTCTTTCTTGTAATAACTTCATTTGTTCAACCACTTGTAATATTAAGTCTGTTTGGGTATCTTGGACATCAGCTTCTTCCATTGGTAAATCAGTTTGAGTACCTTTGTCTTGATATGTAATCTGCAATAACATTCTTGTCAGTCTTGATTACTTCAATCGTAAATGTAAAATTTAATATATTCAATACTAATCTTCGAATTTCCTTCGCCGTAATTAAGTTTTGTATTTTTCTTGTTAACCACCATTGAACCTGGGTATATTCTGTCCTCACAATAAATTTGTTATATATAATATATGGTTCAAATGCTAATAAATATTTATATAATGAACAAAATTCTTTTCTATTTATGTCTCGTTTTATTTCTGTTTCATTAAATGTACCTGAGTAGTATCTACAATGGTGTTCTAATTTTTCTTCTTCATATTTATATTTAAGTACTCCTCCATAACTATATTCACTAGCATCTGCTTCTACTATATATATAAAAATTTTATTTTCATCTGGGAATTGTAATTTTGGTAATTCTTTACAAAGTATTTTTATTTTCTAAACGTGTTTTTTATCTTCTTCATTGTAATTATATTCTACATCCTTTTCAAATTTTTTTCTATAAAGGCTTTAGGTTTTCTGCTAATTTTGGTATATTCTCTTACTTGGTTTACTAATCCTAAAAATGATTGTAATTTCTTTTTTTTATAACTAATTATTCTTTTGAATTTATTATTTTTTGTACTATATGTTGTTGCATTTTTACTCCACTTTTATCTATTTGTATTCCTAAAAACTCTATTTGATTTTTCATAATTTCGACTTTCTTTTCACTTAAACTTTTTTCCAATTTTTCTATTATATCTGTAAATTGTTCTAATAATTTTAAATGTTCCTCTTTAGTTTTTGTATATAGTAGTATATCATCTATGTATACTATACAATTAGATAAAAGTAACTATCCATAAAGTATTGGTATCTACCTGATGCATTTTTATAGCCAAATGGTAATACGTTCCATTCATAAAATCCTTGTGTTACCGTAAATGCGGTTAATTTCTTAGAATCTTCATCTAACTTTAAGTGGTAAAATCCTGATTTACAGTCAAATTTACTAAAGTAGTTATATCTTTGTATTTATCTTATTTTTAATATCTTATTTGGTATTGGATAATTGTATGTCATAGTTTTTGCATTTAAATTTCTATGGTCAATAACCATTCTACTTTTTCCTCTTTTTTGTTCACTATGTTTATTTACTATAAATGCTGGACTATTGTGTTTACTATTATTTTTTTTGTATATATTATTTTTGTAATAATTCATCTATATGCATTTTAAATTTTTTTAAATCGTCAAAATTATATGTTAATGGTTTTCGAGTTAATATGCTATTTTTATCTATTAATTCAATTTTTATAGTAGTTTTATGTTTTTCCCATCCTTTTAATGGATCTTCACTGTATAGTTGTCTAAATTTTTTCTTTATTATTTCTACCTTTTCTAATGAAAATATAGTTATTTCTTTTTTATTTATCGAAAATACAACTAGTTCTACTGCGTCTTTTGTATTTTTTTTTAACTTTTGTGTAATTTTTTCGCTTCCTTTTATCCAATCAATTTTCTTTCTTATTTTATTAATAACTCTTTTTGCTCTTACTTTTTGTTTACATAGTGTTGTAAACCACCAATCTGTTATAGTTATTATATGTGGGTATAATTTATCTAAAAATCACATTCCTAAAAGCATATCTTTTGATGTTAGTTCATAATTATAGATTTCTTCTATTGTTATTATTTTATTCCATATATGTATTTTTACATTCTTAGCTTTATATGTAATTAAGTTTCCTTCATTATTAAATTCTTTGACTACTATTGGTACTTTTAGCTTATCCCATTTACCTTCTGGTAAACAGTTGTATCGACATAAGTTTGCTTCTACTCCAGTATCTATCATAGGTATATAATACCTATTATAATATCCTTCTACTATTATTTTTATAAGTACATATATTTTCATGTCATGTCAAAGTTCTTTTTATGAATATTTTTTTTTATTATATGTTATAGATAATTGTGTATGTTCTATATTGTATGGTTTTACTTGTTCTAACCATTTTATTCCTAATATTATATCTGCTTTTCGTATTTCTTTCTTTATTTCAAATTCTATTTTTATTTTTCTTACTCCTATTATTATTTCTTTTTCTGCCATATCTTTAATGTTTATTAGACTCCTTGGTAGACCTGGGCATATATTACTATTAGATTTTATTTCTTCACTTTTTACTAGATATTTTGCTATATAATTTTCTTCTTGTCTTGTGTTTAAGAGTATTAAATATTCTTTTTCATTTATTGTTCCTGTTATGTAATATTGATTTAAATTAACCGTTGAAGTTGTTTTGTAACTTGTTCTTTTTGATGAGCTTGATGATTCTGATTTTTCATAAGCTATTCTTTTTGTTGTTCTTATTCTGTCATTTATTACTTCTAAATCTTCTTCTATGTTTATATCTTTGTAACTATAATCATTATTATCAATTATTTTTACAAATTGTTCGAAAGGACTTTCTATTTATATTTTATTAATTTTATTTTTTCTATTATTTTATGTTTTGTTGTTAGTATGTATAGATTTTTACATCTTGCTGTAAATATTTTACTTCCTTGGTTAGTTCTATTCCTGATATTTTCCAATAAAATACTAATGATTTATCTATATTTTTATTTGTTATTTCTACTGAATAATTCGCACTTATTATAAATTTAAATTTTTGGTATATTAATTTTTTTTATGATAGTTATTATACTCTTTTCTATAGGTTTTATAATTCTATCATCTGCTAAATATAATTCAGCAATCCTACTCTTTTTAGTTTCTTCTATTTTTTGTATTTCTTCTGTGGTTTGTTGTTTTATTTTATCTATTTCCTTTTTTCTGTCTATTTCTTCGTTTTCTCTTTCTATTCTTACCATGGCTACCAACTTATCTTCTAATTTTAATTCTTCTTTTTTCTAACATTAAATATAAATGTTCATCTATTTTCTTATATCTTCTTCCTAAATTAGAGAATACTATTTTTATTTTTGATCTTTCGTGATTTTCATATGTTTTTTCGTCTATTATAAATTCTTCTTTGTTCATTTTATTTAAACGTATATAGGTTATATATATATATATATATATATATATATATATATATATATTTATATATATATATATTCTAGACTGTCTATTGTTGATTTTAAATTTGATATTTCTTCTTTTTGTGCATTTATTGAGTTTTTACTAACTCCGACAACTATGTTATATTGTAGTCTTTCAATCCTTATTTTTAATTCTTTATGTTTTTCAGATATTATTTGTTTTAATTCTTTATATTTTTGTAATTTTTGTTCATTATTCATCTAAGCAATATTTATAATATTTTGGTGAATATCTAAATCTAATTTTATCATAATTAATAAATTAATCAAATAAATCTAAATATAGACTACTTCCGTAACTTTAAATAACTAACATCAAAAGATATGCTTTTAGGAATGCTATTTTTAGATAAATTATATCCACATATAATAACTAAAATAGATTGGTGGTTTACAACACCATGTAAACAAAAAGTAAGAGCAAAAAGAGTTATTAATAAAATAAGAAAGAAAACTGATTGGATAAAAAGAAGCGAAAAAATTACACAAAAATTAGAAAATATAAAAAATACAGAAGACACGGTAGAACTAGTTGTATTTTCGATAAATAAAAAAGAAATAACTATATTTTCAATAGAAAAGGTTGAAATAATAAAGAAAAAATTAAGACAACTATGCAGTAAAGATCCATTAAAAGGATGGGAAAAACATAAAACTACTATAAAAATTGAATTAATAGATAAAAATAGCATAATAACTCAAAAACCATTAACATATAATTTTGACGATTTAAAAGAATTTAAAATGCATATAGATGAATTATTAGAAAAAATAATAAATACAAAAAAGTAATAGTAAACACAATAGTCCAACATTTATAGTAAATAAACATAGTGAACAAAAAAGAGGAAGAAGTAGAATGGTTATTGACTATAGAAATTTAAATGCAAAAACTATGACATACAATTATCCAATACCAAATAAGATATTAAAAATAAAACAAATACAAGGATATAACTACTTTGGTAAATTTGACTGTAAATTAGGATTTTACCACTTAAAGTTAGATGAAGATTCTAAGGAATTAACCATATTTATGGTACCACAAGGATTTTATGAATAGAATGTTTACCATTTGGCTATAAAAATGAATCAGGTAGATACCAACACTTTATGGATAGTTACTTTTACCTAATTGTATAGTATACATAGATGATATACTACTATATACAAAAACTAAAGAGGAACATTTAAAATTATTAGAACAATTTACAGATATAATAGAAAAATCGGAAAAAAGTTTAAGTGAAAAGAAAGCCAAAATTATGAAAAATCAGATAGAGTTTTTAGGAATACAAATAGATAAAAGTGGAGTAAAAATGCAACAACATATAGTACAAAAAATAATAAATTCAAAAGAAGAATTAGATACAAAAAAGAAATTACAATCATTTTTAGGATTAGTAAACCAAGTAAGGGAATATATACCAAAATTAGCAGAAAATCTAAAGTCTTTACCAAAAAAATTAAAAAAGGATATAGAATATAATTACAACGAAGAAGATAAAAAACAAGTTCAGAAAATAAAAATACTTTGTAAAGAGTTACCAAAATTATAATTCCCAGACAAAAATAAAAATTTTATATATATAGTAGAAGCAGATGCTAGTGAATATAGTTATGGAGGAGTACTTAAATATAAATATGAAAAGAAAAATTAGAACATCATTGTAGATACTACTCAGGTACGTTTAATGAAACAGAAATAAAATGAAAAATAAATAGAAAGGAATTATGTTCATTATATAAATGTTTATTAGCATTTGAACCATATATTGTATATAACAAATTTATTGTGAGGACAGAATATACCCAGGTTCGATGGTGGTTAATAAGAAAAATACAAAACTCAATTACGGTGAAGGAAATTCGGAGATTAGTATTGAATATATTAAATTTTACATTTATGATTGAAGTAATCAAGACTGACAAGAATGTTATTGCAGATTACATATCAAGACAAAGGTACTCAAACTGATTTACCAATGGAAGAAGCTGATGTCCAAGATACCCAAACAGATTTAATATTACAAGTGTTTGAACAAATGAAGATATTACAAGAAAGAGTTATCACATTAACTACAGAAGTTACAAATGTAAAAGTGCAGGTTGAGCACTATAAAAAACAAGAAAAAGCTATTAGCAAAGATACTGTGCAGGAAGAAAACAGTAAAAAACTAGACCTAGAAGGTGACGATGAGAAACACCTAAAAACTCAAATTACTGACAAAATTACAGTTACAGCTGCAGACGCAGGTGATGTATCTAAGGGAAAGAATATAATCACTCAACATAAACCTGAACCACCAAAGAAAAAGAATTATAACCTCAACCAGATATTCTCAAAACCATATACACCAAATATACAAAAATCAGAGTCATCTATACCTCCCCAAATACATACATATTCCGAGTCACTCAATCAACAAAAGCAGACTTATAACCATATCACTCGTACATATATTGATAATATTTATACTTTACAAAAATTGTCAAATACAAAACCTATCCAGAGTAAAGATTTAACAAAACAACACCAAGGATATATTACACAAAAATGTCAGAATATAACAAACTTATTGCTTTGCCTAGCACCAGTGCAAACTTAAATTACTTCACGTTACTATTATGGACTATTATCTACAGTCTACATAACTACTGGAGAAGAGTTAACAGGAATTCTAGATATTTACAAAGGATTTATGGATTATAAGAGGATTACGAAGGGACAATTATTTTATGTCTGTTTCTACTCAGCACCAACAGAAATATTGTTCGATGAAATAAAATAGACAATTACTGTTGTCAAGATAGGAATGACACGAAATTATATTATCCCTGAACAAATATGCGAACAAGAAGAGATAACCAAAAATCAGATACCGGACTTCTACCGAAACAAGAGAGTTATTGGACTTAGCATTATATTGACTGAATTAGCAAATAATTATATAAATCAAAACTCAGTTTGGATTTACTATAACAAAAATCAATTATCGATTTACTCTACTTGTAAAAATATTAGAGAAAATGACAGAGAAGAGATAAGAAAATGGGTCATGACGATGAAATCAATTATCGGTTTACTCTACTTGTAAAAATATTAGAGAAAATGACAGAGAAGAGATAAGAAAATGGGTCATGATGATCCTAAAACTAGAAGAGTTACCAGTCACAAGATCTATTACGAAAGGAGTTATTTCAGAAGAAGCTATGGATCAATTCTGTAAACAAGTTGGCCAAAGATACGATGACCACATATGCAGCAGATGTAGTGGCAGACATAACTTTATTCCAGATATAATGTTACAATAGCAAGAAGATAAAAAAAAGCAGCAGATGCGACAAGAAGAAGATAGAGACAACAACGGAAGAAAATCAACTACGGATGAAGAAAGAAAAAGTCATCAAAAAGCAATTAAAGTTATTAAAAGCGACATATGGAAAATAAGATAACTTTTACGTAAATTATCATATAGTAGCTTTAGCCTTTTTGACTTTTCTTATCATTTATTAGTCTTTTTTGGCAAGTAGTGCCATTATTAGTTTAGATTTTTGTAAAAGTAGCTTTAGGACTTTGCAGAGATATTTTTTATACTTTTGTAGAATAGATGACAGGTGTAAAGTAAAATAGTATATGCGTTTTTATTCTTAGATTATAAATAGACGAGCATTCGCTCAGATAAAGGGCAAGTCTTCATGAGTTGAAGCAAAACTCTTTCTTGTACAAAAAAACTTTTGAATTATTTGATAAAAATAGGTATATTTCTAAGGAAACGCTATGAATCATCAAACAACTATGGAAAATCTAGAATTATCAGATTTACCAGAACTGGTATTTATATTTGTGATTATGAATAGCTAAATTCATAAATTTTTGTAATCATGATATGATAAAATAAGTTCATGTTAGTTACTTTATAGTAGAATATATTCGAAAAATAGCATGTTAAGAAGTTTATTAGCAAAGTGGAAAAGGAGAAAAATTCCAAAAGAACTATGTCATCCTAAAGGTGAAACTGGTGAGGCAAGAAAGCCGTGATAGGGGAGTAGCCAGAGTAGAAGTGTTGTTTAAGGGAAAAGTATCCAAATTATCATGCTAATAGTGACCAAAGAACATGTTATTTAAGAATAATCTAGTATATAATAATCTAAAATGATCATATTTTGTTATGTGTATGTTTGAAGGGAATATTTTGAAAAAAGCATCATATAAAAAATGAATACTTATTTATCTGACGAAATGGTAGATAAATTTAAAATACTTGTTTTATATATACTTAAGGATATAGAAATTGTAGATATAAGATATTGAAAAAAAATATTTGATAAATATTTTATGACTAGAATAAATTACATACCTCACCTACCTACTTATTCTTACAGATACTTACATACCAAACCTACACATCAACCATGGTAAATTACGTATATTTAGAATATTGAAAAATGGATATGAAAAATATACAATTAATAGAAAAACTAATGAAAACAAATCTAGAAAAATATATGAGAACTAAAGATATAAAATATATAGAATTCCTTAATGAAAATATACAAGAATTATTAAGATTAAAACAAATAACTAATAAATACTATGATAAAGCAATTAATTACTAGAATCCAATTCCAAGTTATCCAAGTTACTCGTAGAAACCTAAGCATAATATGAATAATATGACAAGTTATATATCTGATGAAACTAAGATACTTGTTTTATATATCATAAAAGACTTAGAATTAGAAGACATAAAGAAAATAATATGGGAAAAAAATATTTGATTTTGAAGATGAGTTACTAAATGCTAATTGGATAGAAGATGAACTAGAAAATATAGATTTCTATGGTAGAAATTATTATTCGGATAGTTATTATTCAGATGGATATTATACAGATTAAAAATGCTAGAATATATTTAAAGAGTTAGAGAAAAACAAAGTTGGCTATATGAAGAAATTAATTATAGAAACAAGCTCAGAAAAGGAAGAGACAATTAAAAGAAAGATTAATTTGGATAAATAAAACCATAAAACAACTAGAATTAAAAGATAGTTTAGAATATGATTTAGACGTAAAATTATTTATAGACGAAAAAGACAGGATAATTAACGAAATAGATAACCTAAAATTTAATATCAGATATAGTACAATTATAATAAATTATTACAAAGAAATTTGCAGTATCACAACTACTTTAGGATAAAATGATAGACTATGAGTATTTAAAATGTTGGAGACAAGATATGGAAGAAATAAGAGCAACAGAGATATTGATGAAAGAGAATTTAATTGAATATTTTAGAATAAAAGATATAGAATATTTAGAATACCTCCAAAATAATATACAAGAATTACAAAGACTAAGAGAAAAAAACTAAAGAATATTACAGTGAAGCATTTAATCAAATACCATCCAATCACCCCCCTAGATATGAACATTAGTAAAATTAAAATAAATAAACTAAAAATAAAAATGTTTAGAGAAGTTAAGAAATATCCACGCACAAATAAAAATAGATCCATTAGGCTATAATAGATCTATTTAAATTACCCAAGTTATCCGCACCCCCTACAATTGTCCAAAAATGGCATTCCTAAAAGCATATCTTTTGTTGTTAGTTCATAATTATAGATTTCTTCTATTATTATTATTTTATCTCATATCTGTATTTTTATATTCTTAGCTTTATATGTAATTAAGCTTCCTTGATTATTAAATCCTTTGACTACTATTGGTACTTTTAGCTTATCCTATTTACCTTCTGGTAAACAGTTGTATCGACATAAGTTTGCTTCTGCTCCTGTATTTATCATAGGTGTACAATACCTATTATAATATCCTTCTACTATTATTTTTACAAGTACATATATTTTCATATCATGTCAAAGTTCTTTTTTATGAATAATTTCTCTTTATTATATGTTATAGATAATTGTGTATGTTCTATATTGTATGGTTTTACTTGTTCTAATCATTTTATTCCTAATATTATGTCTTCTTTTTGTATTTCTTCTTTTATTTCAAATTCTATTTGTATTTTTCTAACTCCTATTATTATTTCTTTTTTTGCCGTATCTTTAATGTTTATTAGACTCCTTGATAGATCCGGGCATATATTACTATTAGATTTTATTTCTTCACTTTTTACTAGATATTTTGCTATATAATTTTCTTTTTGTCCTGTGTTTAAGAGTATTAAATATTTTTTTTCATTTATTGTTCCTGTTATGTAATATTGATTTAAATTAACTGTTGAAGTTGTTTCATAACTTATTCTTTTTGATGAGCTTGATGATTCTGATTTTTCATGAGCTATTCTTTTTGTTGTACTTATTCTATCCTTTATTATTTCTAAATCTTCTTCTATATCTATGTCTTTGTAACTATAATCATTATTATCAATTATTTTTACAAATTGTTCGAAAGGACTTTCTATTTGTATTTTATTAATTTTATTTTATCCTGTTATTTTATGTTTTGTTGTTAATATGTATAGATTTTTACATCTTGCTGTAAATATTTTACTTCATGGGTTAGTTCTATTCCTGATATTTTTCAATATAATACTAATGATTTATCTAAATTTTTATCTGTTATTGCTACTGAATAATTCACACTTATTATAAATTTAAATTTTTGGTATATTAAATTTCCTTTTATGACAGTTATTATACTTTTTTCTATAGGTTTTATAATTCTACCATCTGCTAAATATAATTCTATTGGTGTATCTATTCCTTCTCTAAAACATGCTTTTATTAATATCTCTATTTCTCCAAGGTGTACGTATTTTATTGGTTCTTTGCTTTTTATATCATTTATTTCTTTATTAATTATTCGTTTTGTTACTAGTGATATACTAGCTCTTCCTTTTGCATTTCTACAGTCTATTACATGTTCTTGTTAGCTTACTACGTAGTATTCTTCCCTTTTGTCTACTAAATATATTTTTTATTGTTGGTATTTAAATATTTTTTCTACACTTAAGTCTAACTCTTTTCCTTTTATTTCATCAAATATATTATTATCAAATATTATTTTTTGATTTGTTCTTCTTCATTTAAATATTCTTCCTTTGTTATTATTTTTATATTTTTTTCTGTCATTTGATTCATCTAATTCACTATCTATTTCATTATCTGTTTTATTCTCCAAAATTTCATATATACTATCTTCACTTTCTAATTTGTAATCTATATAATCTATCTGCATATATTCTGTATTTTCTATTTTTATTTCTGATATTTGTTTCTTTTTTGAGTTGTTTGGTAATTTACAATCTCTAGCTAAATGTCCTAGTTTTCCACAATTATAACAAGTATATTCTTTTATAGATTTCTTTTTCCTATATTGTCTTTTATGTTTATAATTTTTCACATAATATCTTTTTCTTGGTTTCTTATATTTATGTTTTGATTTTTTGTATTTCTTATATTTCTTATGTCTTTTTCTTTTCTTATAATATCTTTCTTTGCATCTAAATTGAGGTGCTATTTTATCTTTGCAACATGCTAAATTTCTTATTAATGTTTTTTTTTTCATTTTTATTTCTTCTCTATATTTTTCACATAGATTTCTATACCATTGTTGTAAAAATTTTATTCTTGCTCCTAGGGTATCTACTATTTTTGCTTCATCCCAACTCTTTATTATTTTTGAACTAAATGGTTCAGGTAATTTACTAAAATATAATTTTCTTATTTCTTTACTTTCTTCTATATTATATGTTCCTTTATAATAATATTCTTTAAATGCGCACGTATACTCATCTATATAGCACATATTACATATTGCTAGTTTTAACATTAAATTTCTATTTATATCTTTTTCTTTATTTTGCTCTTCTTCTTCTGTTGTTACACTGCTAAATTCATCTCTTATAGCTATTTCATATTTTTTCAATATTTCTGTTGGTAGTATTTTAGTATTTGTTGATGTTCCTTCTGTTTTATTATCAGATCTTAATACTTTTTTACTTGCTTCGGCTAGGTTTAATGTTAAACATTTTATGTAATATGTGCTATATAGATGAGCAATTTTAAATAAAGAGCAATTTTAAACATTTTGTATATTCCTATTAATGTCTTTTCTATTTATGTCTTTAACATTAAACATTAAATTTCTTTAGGAATATATATAAACATTTTATGTTTTTACTAATTTGATGGAACCATCAAGTGTAAAGTTATTTTCTTGTGGATATAAAAAGAGGTGGAAGCTGATGGCAAAATAGAGGGAACAGCATGATATTGGAGAGGTTGAGTACAAATTTTCCTACCTCACCAAATCCTTTTCCAACAAAACTCCAAAAGGGAAATTCAAGATGGCAATTATTACTATATATTATTCTCTTGGTGAATCTTATAGTACTAGATGCTAACAGTAGTAAAAAACGTTTGAAAGAGAAATTTCATGAACTTACAACGAGGACAACATTGAGTAAAAAGGACTACTAGTGAAGAAAAGTATCAACACCAAATTCCACTAATTCAGACATGTAACAACTTGTTTGGATGGTTGTTACTTATCGTATTCTTATTTTTAAATGTAATATTTATTTTGAATCTATCTTAAATATTCTTACTGTATTGTTAGGTTTATTGTTATACAATGACAAAATTCATTTTAGGTAACAATTGATTTGATTTGGTTGTGTAGTTAATTTTTTCCCATGCTGTTTATATTTTGATAATTCTATTTTATCATCTACTTTACATTTTTTCCCTCTAATTATCCTACCCCATGTCCTACTTTTCTTTATGAAATTGTAAGTTTACTTTTTAGATTATAATATGTGGCATTATATTATAACGAGAAATAATACAATCTATTCAAACATTATCTTCATCAAAATAATACAGTCCAGCATATAATATAACATGATATATTAAGAAACTATATATGTGTAAAACACCATCCAAACAAGCTGAAATGACGTATTAATTAGAGGTTTAATCGTTTTTAATTTTGAGAAACATATTGGTGTCCGCAATTGACAATTGTGCATGTGTTGTATGTATTTTGATATGACTTTGAAAAAAATTGGTTTGTGGGCAAGTCATTGAGTCCGGTTTAGAAGAAGAGGGGCTTCAGTGGAATTTTTTTTTGGGAAATTTTCAAAAGTAGCATAATTACGAAACTGTTTCATATAATTTTTATAGCAATTGCTTCATAATTACGAAAAATAACAAATTGTATTTTGTATTTAAGTAAAATATTATTATATAAATACATATATAAATTGAATAACAGTTCCTATTTTAACTCTCATCAGTTAGAGTTAAATAAGGGAAGTAATGTGCTTAATTCATGTTATATTTAATTATAAAGATTCTTTTTTTCCTAATATAACTCTTCTATTTCTCTTATTTTTTTATCCGTTTCCTTTTTATTTTTCTAATTTTTTGTTTTCGTATTTATTTCGTTTCTCATATTTTTCTTTTTCTTTTCCTATTTTCATTTTCTTTTTTTATCGTTTTATCATTTTATTTTTTTATTTTTATTTTTTTATTTTTTTTATTTCCACTTTATTTTGACTCTTCTATTTCTCTTCTTTTTATCCCTTTTCATTTTTTTCTTTATTTTTCTTTTCTTTTCCATTTTCTTTTTTTTTTCTTTTCTCATATTTTTCTTTTTCTTTTTCTATTTTCGATTTCTTCTTATTTTTTCTATTTTTATTTTTGTATTTTTTTATTTTTGATTTTATTTTTACACTTATATTTTCTAGCTTTTATTTATTTATTTATTTATTCGTTTTTCACCTCTTTTTCTTTGAATTTTTCTTTTTCTTTTCTTTTTCTATTTTGTTTTTTTTTCTATTTTTTTACTCTTCCATTTCTCGCTTTTATTTTTAAAAGACACATATCTATATCACGTATACATATTCAAAAAATATACAAAATACATAGATATACAGATCTGCATATTTATTTACAGTACAAAACATACATATATATTTGCATATGTATCTACAGAAATACATATCTGACTAATATGTATATATAAACATATAGGACACAAAATCTCTATAACAAAAAGTGACATAATATATTTGCCTAAGTGCACTTGAACTACACATTTCTTCTTCATGATGTAGACATCAAAAATATTATCATGACAAAAAATATGCATCATCCATAAATACATATACATTAATCATAAATACATATGTGTTATTCATAAATAGATATACATAACTGAAAAAATACATATAGATTTCTGGAAAAATACATTGCATTAGTCATAAATACATATGCACATTGAAAAAGTTATATATGTACTATTCATAAATACATATGTATCTATAAAAACCTAAGCAGAACTAAAAATATATTTCCAAATTAATAAATATAGCATGTATCCCGAGAAAAACGTATGAATAACTAGAAAATACATATGTATTATTCAAAAATACATATGCATATCTGAAAAAATACATATGTATTAGTCATAAATACATATGTATTATTCATAAATATATATATGTATATAAAACTGAAAAAATACATGTGCATTACTCATAAATACATATGCACAACTGAAAAAATATATATTCTTCCTTTTCGTTTGACTTCCTCTTTTTCACATATTTTTGCACTTTTTGGAATTTTGGAGATGAAGATTTTTTTCAATGTTTTCCGTTTCATGATTTTTCCAATATTTTTCGGCTCGTCAATGCTTTGATCTCACCTCTTCTATGCCAACTTTTCTGTTCAGCTGAATAGGAGTAGAAGTCAACTTAACACAAAACCCCATAATCTTTCAACAAAAAAATCACAAAACCCCATTAAATAATACAATAACAACAACAACAACATACCCAGTGTATTTCCACCTAGTGGGGTCTGGGGAGGGTAGAGTGTACGCAGACCATACCACTACCTCAAGAGAAGTAGAGAGACTATTTTCGATAGATCCCTGGCTTAGGACTAATAACAGTATAACAAATACAAAAAGTAAGCGGATACAAACTAGTATGGTACACAAAACAAACTAACAGTAGAACAAACACAAAAGATAAGTGCATAATAAACTAGTACGGGATACAAAAAAGTCAACACCACTAACCCCAAAAACTACAACCGCAACACTACGAACCAGAAACTTCAGACCCAAAGGAGCACTCCCCTATTACTACCGCCGTGCTCCCACCCCCTAACCCTCTACCCTAATCCGCGTCCTCCACACCTTTCTATCAAGGGTCATGTCCTCTGTAAGCTGTAATTACTCCATATCATGCCTAATCACCTCCCTCCAATATTTCTTCAGTCTACCTCTAGCCCGCCTAAAATCATCTATAGCCAAAGTCTCACACCTCCGCACTGGAGCATCAGGGCCCCTCCTTATCACATGCCTGAACCAACGTAGCCTTACTTCTCTAAACTTATCCTCCACTGAGGCAACTCTCACCTTCTCTCGAATAATCTCATTCCTCATCCTATCTTTCCTGGTATGTCCACACATCCATCATAATATTTGCATCTCCGCCACCTTCACCTTTTGGATGTGGGAGTTCTTAACTGGCCAACACTTCGCTCCATACAGCATAGCCGTCCGGACTACCACTCTGTAAAACTTACCTTTAAGCTTCGGAGGCACCTTCTTATCACAAAGGACTCCTGAAGTGAGCCTCCACTTCAACCACCCTGCCCTAATACGATATGTGACATCCTCGTCAATTTCACCATTATCCTGAATTATAGACCCTAGATACTTGAAACTCTCCCTCTTCTAGATGGCCTGGGAGTGTAGCTTCACAACCACTCCATCAAATAATGTAGGAAAAATTATAGCAGACCTCCATCAAATAATGTATCCTTCCATTATAACAAACCTTTACAATCTTTTAACAAAAAAAAATCACCTCCCCCCCCCAAAAAAAATGAAGAAAAAAATGCAAAAAATATAAATTATATGAAAAGATAATATGAAATATTGTAAATAGCAACTTACCTTATTTGTGGAGCACAATTTTTAAAAAAAGGAAAGGAATTGAAAAAAGTGGAGTGAAATATGGGAGAAAATTTAAAAAAGTGGAGTGAATTGAAAAAAGTGGAGTGAAAATAGAGAAAGATAAAAAAATGGGTGAATCCCACGTGCTTTTTAATATAATGGTTAAAATATTGCTACTTTTGCTGTAACTTGTGATTTTGAGAAAGTGTTGCTATTTATTGTAATTAAGGTCTTAAGTATGTTAGTTTCTATAATTTTTTCATTTTTTAATAAATCTCCAGGCTATATAGCTCAACATGGTGTCATTTCTAGCCTATCTCCTTCTTAGGCCTGTAGACACGTAATTTTGCCCCGTCAAAAATATTTTTCGTTCCGATATCACACAATTTAATCCCATTCTTATAATTTTTATCCAAGAAAATAAATAACCACCCCATCTTTTACTTATTTTTTTTTGTTTTTATCCAAAAATAACAAGTCATAATAAACTTTATCTCATTCTAACATTCCAACAACCCCACCCAAAAAAAATGGACACCTAACCCCTACTCCTTCTATTAAAAACCAATACCTCACCACTCACCAAACCACCTTACCACCACCCCCTCTCACGTGACCCCCACCCCCTCTTTTTTTTGTCCACAAAACAAAAAAGGGGGAACAACAATAACCATATACAATCTCACAATAACACACCTACAGGAATTGACGCACATCACAGTGACCATACAGAGAGAATACGGGAATGAGGATTTTTCTTTTCTATGGATTCAACATATAGACAGCCATATATTCAATACACACAACAAACACACAAGGAGGCCATTTTTTTCTTCTGGAGAACATCACAGGCATAAAAATAATTCACGACACTCTCTATTTTTATTTTCCTTTCACTGACCCTCACATACGGATCATACACCTGAAGAATACACCCTTATCGATAAACACTGAGACCACACAGTAAAGGGAGTAGATCGGGATAGGGAGCAATAGAGAGAGAAACTCGAGATCGAGAGGGCGAACTGGCCGAAAAAAGCCAGAAAAATAAAAGAGAAAGGATCAAAAAATGGATTAGAAAGGGGGAGAGAACGATCGAAATAAGGAACAGGTTAGAGATTTGGTCCTGTTTCAAGTTTCTCCGGTGAGATTCGTCCGCGTTTCGAGCTTCTCCGGCAAAAACTATCGCCGAAATCGACCTCTGGTTCATCGTTCGACTGTTCTAGTCCTCAGAATCTCAAAATTTTCTTTGTTTCCCTTTTATTCCTAAGCTAATCCAGCCTAAAAACACATAGATTCACAAGAAACATTGCACATAGTTTTCTTTGGTTTTCTTTCAATAGTAAAAACCCGTGCAAAGTTTGGTTCATTCTATTGCTATTCTATTTGGGGTTCTTTGATTTTCATGCTATTTTCTGGAACTTTGGATACTTTCTCGGTCTCAATCAGTTCAAATTTTCATCCATCAAATACTGAGTTGGAGTTTGGTTCATGGTTAAGGTTCTATTCAAAATTCTAAGTTCGGGTTTTCTAATATTATTATCAACAAAATCGATTCTTCAAAGGTCCGATTGTATCTTTTCTCCCTTTTAATTTATGTAATGTGAATGATTTATTGTTTGGTATGTTTGAATTCTTATTGTGTGTTGGTTGATGTTGGTTTCGAACTTTGAAAAGTGAATTGATAATCGAAGCATGGGTATGATTGATAAAAAATAAAGTTGCAGTGAGAATTAAAAATTGACAAAAAGGATAGATTCGGTTTAATTTTGATTTATTGTTGATATGAATCGTGATAGCTTTATGATGTGTTGAAACGGATAGGAAATGTAGGTTCGGGTAGGCAAATTTTAAAACTTATTTTTTTGGTTGAATGTTGGAATGTGCGTGTGAATTTTTCTTTCTAGTTTATCGTATTTAATTCAAATGTATTCATTTAGCCAGGGAATGCTCCTAGACACATTGTATTTATTCATCGGGGAATGCCCCGACGTACTATATTGGAGGAAGATATTTGTGATGAAGGCCCGAGGCATCGGGTAAAGTATGAGAGCATAGTTAGGATTAGTGTAGGTTAGATAGGATTTATTTTTGCATTTTTATTTATTTTGGACTGTATAATTGGACTAAACATTATATTTTGGATTTATTTTATTTTGTGTGTTTGGATTTTTGTTTATGTGTTTTATGTGGTTTATACATCCTTAGTGCCAAAATTAGCCGATACGCTTCACCAAACGACCGTGGTCAAACCACGGGATCAAGGGGTGCCTAACACCTTCCCCTCGGTCAACAGAATTCCTTAGCTGGAATCTCTGTTCGCAGATTAGTTTTAGAGTCAAAACCATTTTAAAAAAGAGTTTCCAAAGGTGACTTGGCACACTCGATTATGCCAAGTGGCAACTCTAAGTTTTGAATATAAAAAGTCTTTTTTAAAATAAATTTTTATCTTTTGTCACTTTAATAATAAAACCCTTTCAAACTTTAAATCCATAATTTTTTTCAGTTAAAAAAAAGGTGTGACAGCTTTGGCGACTCTGTTGGGGATCTTTTCAGAATTTGAGCTTAATTTTGGAGTTGTATCGGCTTAATTTGACATTATGGGTGTATAAACATTATTTGTGTTATCGTTTGTTGTTTATTTTATCATTTTTGAGTGCTACGGGTTTACAGTTTTTCTCTTGTGTGTTACCACTTTATATCTGGCATCATTTGTATAACCTGAGTCAATTCTTTCTGCAACAAGTCCCGGAGTGCACGTTGTGCTCATGAACTCTAGTTGAGTTACCCTTATTTTAGGGGGGGAGCCGTTGGATGTATGGAGTAGGTGGAAAGCAAAGCAGCCACTATCGACCATATGCTTCCCCGAACGGTCTTGTTAGTAAACCACAACGTAGGTCGGCCTTTAGGTCATTCTTATGTGCATCATATTAAGACCTAGAGGGGCCCACACGGTCCTTTATAGGAGACTTACCGTTAAAGCATCCCTACGTGCTAAATGTTGTATCTCTGAGGGTAATGTGGTCATTTGACGGACTGATTTGGAGAAAACATATGTTAGAAGTAAAGTGTGTAGGCAATTAAAATTGAAAAAAAGAGGAAAAGAAAAATGAGTCAAAAAAAAAGAGCTTCATAGTTTATTTTTAGAGTTCTTTATGGCTTTTATTTTTCACAATTCAAAAATTCAAAAAGACTTTCTTACCTTTTTCACGCATTTACTAAAAAAAAAAAAAAAAACCTCAAAAAAAATTTCCCTTTATCACCTTTAGTATACATTCATAATTCAAAAATTGAAAAAAAAATCACTTTTAGGAGCTTTTTATAAAAGAAAAATTCAAAAAAAAAAAGATGCCAAAAGTTTTGTACATTTCGTATAACGAAAATACCAAAAAAAATTCCTTTCCTAGTTGTTTGTGTCAGTTTTATGTGAAGTGTCAAACTGAAAACTCAAAAAGATTTTTTTTTGTTTTTCAACTTCTGTTTGTGGTTGCGTCTCTTAATGTCAGGGTTTAGTCGGTTCCTTAATCCTTAATTGTCCAATCTGGATGAACTACGCATACCTAATTCCTGTCCCTCAAGGCGGGATACGTAGGCAACCCTCGGTGGGTCCGGTAATCTTTATTTTTGGCCTTTGTCTTAGTCTTAGCTTAGTTTTTCTCTTCATAATTTAGTGTTGTGAGTGGGTCTTTGCCAAGTAGGATGATTTTATTCATTATTATTATTCAGCGAATTGGAGTCATGAAGTGGTCTGTCCCCTCGACATATGTCCGTGTCAAAGTCCCAAGGGTTGGGAATCTTTTGTTCTTCTTATTTTTTTTTGAGATAATGTCTTATCTATTATTGTAGGATGATTCTGTCCATAAAGTCTAGGGTCCTTATGGTCGTCAAGGTACCTAAAAAGTTGATCAAGTGGTGGGGCACGTTCAACTACTCTGAAAAGCACGAAGTGAGGAAAGTGTTAGGAAATCTTGCAGCACTCTTAGATTTCACGCCCCGTCCGGATCTAATAAAAGATGTGTTAACTTTTGGGATCCAAACAATTTGGTGTTTAGGTTCGAAAGTTGTGAGTTGACTCCTACCCTGGCAGAAATATCTCATTTATTTCAATTGTCTTATATGGGTGAACAAATGATTTTAGCCCACAACCATACTCGCAAAAGATTTCTTAGACTCTGTGGATTGAAAGACAACAAACAGCTGGGATGTCTCAAACAATCTTGGATTTCCTTTGACTATTTGTTTGCTAGATTTGGGTCCTTAGATGGTTTTGACTTCTTTTGGGATGAATTCTGTACTACCAAAAAAATCTAGGAACAGCGTCGTCTTGAAGTTTTCTGTCTATCATTGTTGGGCATCTTAGTGTTCCCATTAGATGAGAGGTGTATCAATACTCGTCTACAATCAGTGGTGACAGCTTTATTCAAGAAAAAAGATAAGGTTACCGTTGTACCAATGATCTTAATAGAAATATATAAGGCTTTAACCGAAGTAAAAGGAGGGGTATGATTTTTTGAGGGGAGTAATCTGATATTGTAGTTGTGGATAATAGAGCATTTGCATATGCCTTCTTTGATTAAAGCAGATATGATCGACGCTGTCTGGGTGATCGAGTGAAAGCCATGCAAGAGAGAATACGTTTTGATAAATTTTCTTTACCTGTGGGAGTCAGTGCCTGGATTGAATTTATTGAATCAAGAACTCCGGACAACATTCTTTGGACCTATATGTGGTTTCGTCCTAAGAGAATCTTGATTGGATCTCAAATGCAACTCCTTCTAGTTTTGATAGGACTTAACTACACTAGACCTTGCAGTCCAAGAAGGGTGATGCGTCAGTTGGGTAGGGTGCAAGACGTCACACCGATAATGGACCTTCTAAAGGACGTAGAGTATTTTAAAGACCAAGCCTTGGGGGAAAGCAAATATGAGCAATTCTAGAATAACGCAATGAGGCTAGATGTCGATACCCTCGTGGAAGGTTTGGATAATCTGAGGTGCACTCAAAACTATGAAATTTAGCTACAATCTATATCCCGCGGCATTAGTAGACCATTATCATCTCAACTTAGAGGGCAAATACGAGAAGCAATTGTGGTTGAGGACGATGAGCAGGAAGATCCTGGTGCCAAAGTAGAGCTTTTGAGAGTTCAGCTGTCAGGTTTGATCACAACAGTGGAAGTGTGTCAGAAAAACCTTTTTGGGGTGTAGTCTCCAAGAGGCAGGGATACGTGTGAGAAGCTTATTCCCGAGTATCAAAGCGTCATTGCAGGATATGCTGCAAAGTCTGAATGGAAAAGTGAGAATTTCACAGACAGTTCCATCTCAGCCAGGGTCATCACACAGAGCACCAGTTTGAAAGAGCATTTCCTATCTTTTGTTTAGTTTGAGTCCTTTACTTTTCTACCATTGTAGTGTTGTGTCTTTGTTAAGTCGGTGTTAAGTTTGTTTTAATGTTAGGATCTTTATAAGGAATGTTACGCATGTTGTCCCGTGGGTCTAGAGTATTGTTTAGTCCTCGTTGATTAGTTTTAAGGTTGTCTTAAATTTGACATATGTTTGAGTCATCTCTTTTATGAAATGTAGTATTGTTGCATTGTTCTTTATTTTATTTGTTTTTCAAAAAAAAATGAAAAAATGAAAAAAAAAATCTTCAACTTTGTGCATGTGCTTCCCGAACTACGCAAGATCTAATTTATGTACAACATGATACGTAGGCAACCTATTTCTGGGTTTGATCTAATCATTTTGTTTTGGTGTTTTTCATTATTTTTCCTCTTTTAAAGAAAAGCAAAAGCCATAAAGAATGATAAAATAAAGGTAGATAGAGAGAGAAGAAAAGAAAGAAAAGATGATGAGACAAGAAAAGAAAAGAACTGATATGTTAAAAGAGGTGTGGTTGGAGGAAAGAAGCAAATGAGTGTAGATGAAAATCGGGATGATGTTAAAATGACCTCACTAACCTCAAAGGTTGGTAGAAATGAACATGAATCTAGGACAATTTTACCAATGTGATTCCTATGCTTGTTGCATGACCTAATCCTAACGGTTGTTGTCTTTGATGAGCATCTTCTTTCAGATAATGGTGGTTGGTTTACAGCACTCTGGCTAGTCACCCGTGCTTCACTAGATCAAAAGCAAAGCTCACCATGGTTAGTAGGGAGATTGAAAATTCGCTCATTGACCCAGATCAGAATCCCCGGGAGGAAAGTTCAGAACGCAAAAATGAGGTTCTAAGACTCAGGCAAATATTAATAGATCTGCACCGAGCATGGGCTAGTGGCATGCCTTCTCTTTCACTCCTTGAAGATCTTGGAAATATCTCTAACTGTACACCGCTTTTTCAGGCTCAATTCTCTGCTTCCATAGAGTCACAAAACATGCGCCAGGATTCACTCCACAACAATATTATCCTGGCACTTCTAGTGTGCCCTTGGCAGTTCCCCAACCAAGGCCCACTGCTCAGCCGATTCCACCAGAAACGCCTGTTTTCATGGCTCCACCACCACCTGGAGCTCCCACCTATGTTGTGCGTCCGACAATGGTGCTTCCTCGGTCTGCTATTGAGTCAGTATTGAAGATTTCAGATAATCAGTATTATACCACGGAGCCTACTTTGAGGATTAATGAACCGTATGGGTACACTCATCCACCTGTATTTCCATTTGATACGGAGAAGCCTATCGCAACAGAAGAATAGAAAGTCGTAGTACGGAAATTGAAAAGTTTGGAACAGGCCATAAGGAATTTGCAAGGAATCGGAGGTTATAAGAGTGTTTCCTATAAAATCTTTGCATGTTCCCAGACATTAACCTTCCCCTCGGTTTTAATATGCCTAAATTTAAGAAGTATGCTAGGCACAGTGATCCCGTGGCACACTTGAGACATTATTACAACCAGTTGAGGGCTGCAGAGGGAAGGGAAGAGTTGCTTATGACTTTCTTTGGCTAGAGTGTTTTCGATCTGGCTTCAGAATGGTTTGTCAATCAAGATATAGACAAGTGGAACAGCTGGGATGACTTAGCTTCTGAGTTTGTGCAACATTTTCAGTATAACATCGACCTGATTCCTGACGAAAAATCCTTGGTCAAAATGAAGAAGAAAAGCACTGAAGGCTTTAGGGAATACGCGATAAGGTGGCGTGAACAGGCCACCATGGTAAAGCCTTCAATGAAGGAGAGTAAGCTGGTAGAGGTCTTCATTCACCCACAGGATGAGACCTATTTTCAATATTTACTTTCGACAATGGAAAAGTCTTTTATTGAAGTCCTCAAAATGGGAGAGATGCTAGAGGACGGAATTAAGACCGGCTGAATAGTGAGTTTTGTCTCGTTGAAAGCAACCACACAAGCGATTCAAGGTGGATCTGGCGCGTTTGAAGGTAAAAAGAAGAAAGAGGATGTGGCGACTGTTGTTGCTGGACCCCATTCCTATCCCAAAAGACCGCCTTGCTCCTATCACCAATCCCAAGCCCAAGCCTATGTCCAAGCTCCATATATTCCTCCCAACCATTACTACCCTCCACAAAACCCACCATATTTCATTCCACCCCCTCTTTACCAAGTATATAGCACACAACCATATGCCCAAACCCCTTCTTACCCGCAATGGCGTGTGCAAGCTCTACAAAATCATCTATTAACTCTACTAAATTACCAAAACCCCTCCAGACCTGATTTCTAACCCAGGCCCAAGTACAAGAAAGAGAAGGCGGTCAAAAATTAGTTTACGCCTCTCGAGAAGACATATGCTAGCTTGTTTGATAGGTTGAGAAAGAAGAAGGTCTTAAGCTCGATTCAAGGAAGGCTTTCAAATCCACCTCCCAGGAATCTCGATTATTCTTTAAGGTGTGCATATTGTTCTGACATGCCAGGCCATGGTATCGAGAAATACTGGTAATTAAAGAGAGCCATCCAAGATTTGATCGATGCAAATTAGATTTTGGTCCAGGCCCCAAAGGTTCTAAACATTAACCAGAATCCGTTGCCAACCCATGCTAAAACTAATATGTTAGAATTGGCATATGATGGGAAAGAGTCGTCAAGGTGTTATAAGCTTATTGTCAGAATACAGACCGATGAGGATAAATTAGTGAATGTGGCGGACTCATTAAAAGCAATATAATTGAGCTAGAAAGAAACGAAAGAAGATAAAGTCCAAGAGAGTGAAAAGAAACTTGTGATCACAGTATAAGGCACCAGAAAAGATGTCGGTTTAAGTTAGGACAAACCTAAGTTGATGATGGTAGGAGCTCCGGGTAATCCTATCTTGACGGTGAAAGGGACATTTGCAATGCCTATTATTATTAAACCAGTGATCCAACCTCCGATAGTTGATATGAAAAAGGTTCCTTGAAACTATAAACAGACTGTGATGACTTATCAGGGGAAGGAAGTAGTGGAAGCTGTAGATAAGGTAGGGGGTTTGACTAGGTCAGGAAGATGCTTTGTGCTGGAAGGTTTAAGAAAGCCCAAGCCAATTGTGAGTGGGCCTTCATCTATCAAAAATCCTGTCATCAAAGAAGAAGCCAAAGAATTTTTGAAAAAGATGAAGTTGCCAGAGTATTCAATAATAGATCAGTTGAAGAAAACCCCTGCTCAAATTTCCCTCTTATCTTTGTTGCTGCATTCTAAAGAACATGGTGATATTATATTGAAGGTATTAAATGAAGCATATGTTCCTAGGGAGATTACAGTAAATCAGCTTGAGAAAATGGTTGGAAAAATCTTTGAGGTCAATCAAATCAGCTTCTCTGACGATGAATTACTTGTTGAAGGTACGGGGCATAACCGGGGTCTTTACATTATAGTAAAGTGTGAAGATTCTAGGTTACTCATGTCATTATTGATAGAGGTTCAAGTGCAAATATTTTCCCTATTTCCACTTTGCAAAATTTGAATATCGGTGTTGAGAGGATCAGGACCAATAATGTATATGTCAGGGCTTTCGATGAAGCAAAATCCAACTGCATTAGAGAAATAAAACTAATGTTGATTATAGAGCCGGTTGAATTCACCATAGAGTTTCAAGTGCTGAATATCGACTCTTCTTACAATCTGTTATTGGGAAGACCATGGATCCACAAGGCCAAGGCGGTTGTATCTACACTGCAACAGATAATTAAATTTAAGCATGACAGGCAAGAAGTGGTTATTCATAGTGAAGGGGATTTGTCCGCCTACGAAGATTCTCCCTTGTCTCTCATTGAAGAAAATATGTAGAGGAGATATTTGTCTATCAAACTTTTTATACAGTATCGGTGCATCATATCTTTGAAGGGAAGGTTATTCCAGGGCCACAATTATCTGCCGCTTCTATCATGATGATAAATGAAATGTTAAAATATGGATTCGAGCCAGGAAGGGATTTGGGAGTGTCTCTGCACGGTTGGTTCATCCCATATTTCCGAATGAGAACATGGGAACTTTTGGTCAAGAATTTGAACCTACGGCTGAAGATCTGAAGAAGGCCAAGGGAAGGAAAAAGGAAGCATGGTCACTCCCTCGCCCAATGCCACTACTCAGTGAATCATTTGTCAAGAGCGGTGTCACAAAGCCTGTAGGGTTTGAAGCTGAATTGGTTGATGACTTCCAGAACCTGTTGATTGAAGTTGACATGGTTGAAGTAGGAGAAGGTACCAGTAAGGCAGGTGTGCAGTTCATAGGCCCAGCTGTCCGTCTCAACAATTGGAAAGTCACTTCTCTCCCCGTCAGGAGGGAGTTTTGGTAGTTTATTTTGTTTTCCTTTTAGTTTTTTGAGTTATTTCAGGGTTGTAACTTGGAATTTAGCTTGTTTATATTCTGTTGTTGTTTGTGTTTAAACCCTCCTATTTTTCCCTTTTAATGAAATGCAATGTCCCCCTTTCTTTTGTGTTTAATATATTTTGTTTTTGTCTTTTTCTTTATACAGTTCTCTTTATGGTGATTCTAATGACATGATATGCATGCAAAATTTTTAGTCTGATCTTAAAATCCAAACTAATCAAGATATAATAAATCAAGATGGAGAATATGATGAAGAAGAGGCACTAGAAGAAATAATCAAAGAGTTGGAACAGTTTGAAGACAAACCGAATCCTAATTTGAATTAAACTGAGCCAATTAATCTAGGGAATCAAGAAGATGTTAGGGAAACTAAAACCAGTGTACATGCTTTGCCACAACTAAAAGATGGAATGATTCAAGCATTAATTAATTGTAAGGATGTTTTTGCATGGTCTTATGATGATATGCCTGGTTTAAGCACTGAATTAGTGGCTTATAAATTGCCAACTGATCCTGCCTTCCTCCCTGTGAAATAAAAGTTGAGGAAGTTTGAAACTGACGTAAGCATCAAAATCAAAGAGGAAATTATGAAACAACTTGAAGCCAAAGTCATTCGAGTGGCTCGTTATCCTACGTGGTTATCCAATGTTGTTCCTGTCCCAAAGAAAGATGGCAAAATTCGAGTATGTGTTGATTACCGTGATTTGAACAGAGCAAGTCTGAAGGATGATTTTCCATTGCCCAACATCCATATGTTGCTGGACAATTATGCTAAACACGAGGTTGCCTCTTTTGTCGATTGCTATGCCGAATATCACCAGATCATTATGGAGGATGAATACATGGAAAAGACATCTTTTATCACACCATGGGGGACTTATTACTATTGAGTGATGCCGTTTGGTTTGAAGAATGCTGGAGCAATATACATGAAAGCCATGACCGCTATGTTTCATGATATGATGCATAAGGAGATTGAAGTCTATGTAGATAATGTGATTATTAAGTCAAGGAGTCAGGCTAACCATGTTAAAGATTTAAGAAATTTCTTTGAAAGGCTTCGCAGGTATAATCTCAAGCTCAACCTGGCAAAATATGTATTTGGAGTTTCGTCTGGAAAGTTGTTAGGGTTTGTAGTCAGCCGTCGAGGAATTGAATTGGATCTCTAAAAAATCAAAGCCATTCAGGATTTCCCCTCGCCAAGAATAGGACGAGGGTGATGAGTTTGCTGGGTAGACTGAACTACATCAGCAGATTTATTGCACAACTCACAACCACGTGTGAGCCCATATTCAAGTTGCTGAAAAAAAGTGCTGCGGTTGAGTGGATTGAAGAATGCCAGGAAGCATTTGATAAAATCAAAAGATATCTTTCAAATCCACCGGTGTTGGTGCCACCCGAGCCTGGCAGGCCTTTGATTTTGTACTTATCGATTACGGGCAATTTATTCAGTTGTGTATTGGGGAAACATGATATAACAGGCAAAAAAGAGCAGGCTATTTATTATCTTAGCAAAAAGTTCACTACATATGAGGCCAGGTACACTCTTCTTGAAAGGACGTGTTGTGCCCTAACTTGGGTAGCACAGAAGTTGAAGCATTATCTTTCGTCCTACACTACTTATCTCATCTCTCGCATGAATCCTTTGAAGTATATCTTTCAGAAGCCTATGCCGACAGGTCGATTAGCAAAGTGGAAAATATTTCTTACCAAGTTCGACATTGTATATGTGACTCGAACAACCATGAAATACCAAGCCTTGGCAGATCATCTTGCTGAGAATCCCATTGATGAAGAGTATGGGCCGCTAAAGACATATTTTTCTGATGAAGAGGTATTCTGTATCGAGGAAGTCATTATAGAGGCTGATCCAGGTTGGAAGCTATTCTTTGATGGAGCTGTTAATATGAAATAAGTCAGAACATATGCAATTCTTATCTCTAAATTGAGGAAACATTTCCCGGTAATAGTGCAACTTTGATTTTATTGTACCAATAACATGGCGGAATATGAAGCGTGCATTCTTGGTTTGAGGTTAGCTGTTGATATGGGAGTCCAGGAGCTATTAGTGTTGGGAGATTCAGATTTTCTCGTCCATCATATTCAAGGCAAATAAGAGACGCAAGACTTAAAGCTCATACCATATCGATAATGCTTGCAAGAGCTGTGTCAACGGTTTGTGTCAGTAAAATTTAGGCATATTCCAAGAATTCAAAATGAGATTGTTGATGCTTTAGCCACTCTATATTCAATGCTCTAACATCCTGATAAAGCCTACATCGATCCAGTGCATATACAAAATCATGATCAACATGCTTACTGTAATACAATTGAAGAAGAGCTCGATGGCGAACCTTGGTTCTTTGATATCAAGCGATAATTCAGTCAGGAGAATACTCAACACATGCCACTAGCGATCAAAAGAGGACTATTAGGCATTTGTCTTGCGGATTTTTGTTAAGTGGGGGAATCTTATACAAAAGAACCCCAGATCTAGGACTTTTGAGATGTGTAGATGCAAAAGAAGCCTCGACAATCATGGTTGAAATACACGCTGGAGTATGCGGGCCTCATATGAATGGTTATTTCTTGTCAAAGAAGATTCTTCGAGCAGGTTATTATTGGCTTACTATAGAGAGTGATTCTATTCGATTTGTTTGAAAATGCCATCAAAGTCAGGTACACGGTGATCTGATACATTCTCCTCCTACTAATTTGCACGTGATGTCTTCTCTATGGACTTTTGTAGCTTGGGGGATGGACGTGATTGGACCGATTGATCCAAAATCATCAAATAGGTAGAGATTTATTTTGGTGGCCATAGATTACTTCACAAAGTGGGGAGAAGCAGTAATGTTCAAGTCAGTAACAAAGAAGGTGGTGGTAGATTTCATTCATACCAACATCATTGGTAGGTTTAGAATCCCAAAGATGATCATTACGGACAATGCTACCAATCTCAATAGTCATTTGATGCAAGAAGTGTGCCAACAGTTTAAGATCGCATATTGAAATTCCACTCCATATCGTCCAAAGGACTATAGTGCTGTGGAAGCCGCCAATAAAAATATCAAGAAGATACTGTGGAAAATGATACAAGGGTCTAAACAATGGCATGAGAAGTTTCCATTTGCTCTGCTAGGTTATTGCACTACCATTCGTACTTCAACAGGGGCAACTCCATATTTACTGGTGTACGGGACTGAAGCAGTCATTCCCGCAGAAGTTAAAATTCCCTCTCTTCAAGTTATTATCGAAGAAGAGATTGATTATGATGAGTGGGTTAGAACACGATTGGAACAGTTGGGCTTGATTGATAAAAAAAGACTGAAATCGGTATGTCATGGCCAATTATATCAGAAGAGAATGGCTCGAGCGTATAACAAAAAGGTATGGCCCAAAAATTTTAAAGTTGGTCAGTTGGTGTTGAAGCGTATCCTTCCTTATCAGGTTGAAGCAAAAGGTAAGTTCTCCCCAAATTGTCAAGGTCCCTTTATTGTGAAGAAAGTATTGCCCAATGGAGCCTTATATTTGACAGATATTGAAGGCAAAATGGCAGAGATGGATATCAATGCTGATGCAGTCAAAAGATATTATATATGATATTTTATCCTTTGTTGGTACTATTGGATGTTTAGTACTTGCATTTTTGAAGATTGATATGGTGAAGACATTTCATTCTACTATCCAAACATTGTGTCATCCTTTGTTTACCCTGTTTGAGCTTAGTTTTATTTTTTCTTTCATATTCCTCTTTTGGAATCAGAATAGAGTCAAAGATAAATGTCAAGAAAATAAGAATAAAAGAAAGAGTTTGAAAATAGAATAAAAAAAAGAGAAGAATAAAAATCAAATCGAAACAAAGAATAAGCTGATGAAACTATGTGCGACCTGATTCTTCTCTCTTGGGAGTGAGATACGTAGGCTGCCCTATTTTGGGCTTGATCCAACCAAATAAAATTTTTAGAGTCACCCAGTCAACCAAACTAGGGCATGAGTTAATGTGTTGTTTGAGTCGATTGCAAAAGTTGTAAGTCCCATCCCGTTTCAAGTTTCATTTGAGCCTCTTGCTATCCTTTTCTTTTAACCTTATCCAAAAGCCAAGTTACAATCAAAGAAAGACCTTCACATCAATCTTTGATAATGTTAAGGCTAAGCATGCAATGGATATGATGATGCATTTTAGGGTATAACTTGTCTTCCTCAGCATAAGAAATCAGGAAAGAAATAAAAATGAGAGAGTCTTATTGGTGAAAACCCTCGCAGGCACCATAAGACGATAGTGAGTTGAGAGAAATAAAATGAGAGAGTCTTATTGGTGAAAACCCTTACGGGCACCATAAGGCAATGGTGAGTTGAGAGAAATAAAAATTGAGAGAGTCTTATTGGTGAAAACCCCCACGGGCATCGTAAAGCGATGGTGAGTTCGAGAGGAAAGTGAAAAGGAAAGAGGTTTACGACAAAAATCTTTCAAGATGTCGTCAATTGAATGAGATATATAGGTCCAATGGGTCTGAAGAAGCGGCAGCGGTAGCGGTAAAGGCACGAACTCAACAACAAATGGGAAGTTTGGATAGGCAGATCAGGCAGCTTAATCCAAAATGCATGTCATAGTCATTGGAGTTGGTTGCCATCTTCAGATAAGTTATCTTCTTTGTTAAAAAGAGGGACATTGCCCTTTTCTTTCATTTATACATTCATATGTTTGTCCTTTTTATGTCATTAATCAAAATGAAAGTCACCGTCATTTCTTTATACTTTAAGTCAAGTCTGTGTCAAAACAAGCGAGAAAGGATTTTAAAACTTGCTACCAGTCTTTCCAATTGTATGAGGAAAAACCAAGGACCAACATATGAAAAAAATATGATCGTAATTCAACACAAAGCAAAGAAAGTCTATCAACCGACAGGCTACTAGATTCGTCGGGGTATTCAGATTTGAAAAAGGTGCATCTCAGAGGCATGGTAAAATGAAAATTCATTGTTTGAGTCAGAACTCATTTCTCTCAATCTGGATTCGGGTCAATGATGCGACAAGACAGGGGAAAATGTCAACAATTTGAAATAAAGATGAAAGGAACAAGTGTTGCAGTAAATATCTGGAAAGCCAAAGGGCTGCAAACCACCACTAAGTTTTTAACTGACAAAATTGTCTTTGATGAAACAGGGGCAAATTTCTTTTCAGTAAGTTCAGCTACCATTGGGAAGGAATATCTGAGATTTTACTTTTTGTTTAGGACCCTCCTAAAAAATGGGATTTTACTTTCTGTTCAGGACACTCCTGAAAAATTGGACTTTACTTTATGTTTAGGACCCTCCTAAAAATGGGATTTTAGTTTCTGTTTAGGACCCTCCTAAAAATGGGACTTTACTTTATGTTCAGGACCCTCCTGGAAAATGAGATTTTGCTTTATGTTCAGGACCTTCCTGAAAAATGGGATTTTACTTTCTGTTCAGGACCCTCCTAAAAAATGGGACTTTACTTTCTGTTCAGGACCCTCCTGGAAAATGAGATTTTACTTTCTCTTCAGGACCCTCCTGGAAAATAGGACTTTACTTTCTGTTCAGGACCCTCCTGAAAAATGGGACTTTACTTTTTGTTTGGGATCCTCCTGAAAAATGAGATTTTACTTTATGTTCAGGACCATCCTGAAAAATGGGACTTTACTTTCTGTTCAGGATCCTCCTGAAAAATGGGATTTTACTTTCTGTCCAGGACCCTCTTGAAGAATGTGACTTTACTTTCAAAAAATGAAATCTTTCTTTATATTAATTTTTATTTTGGATAATTTTTATTCTAGTTTTATTTTGATTTCAGGAACCCACCTGAAGAATAGGGTGATGAAATGAGAAATTAAAGAAATTGCAAATCAGGAACCCGCCTGAAGAACAGAGTAATGAAATTAAAAGACAAAAATGGCAAGTCAGAAGCACACCTGAAGAACAGAGTGATGAAATTAAAAGACAAAAATGACAAGTCAGAAGCACACCTGAAGAGCAAGGCACATAAATGAAAGTCAAGCAACGAAGTGAAGAAATGGAAAACCAATCAACAAGTTAAAAGAAATTGCAAGTTAGGAGCCCGCCTGAAGAATAGGGTGATAACACTTGAGTCAAGAGTCAATAAAAGCTGCATAGATAGGATTTTGTAATTTCATTTATGTTTTAACTTGTAATTTTCATTTTTGATGTAATGATAGAGCCGCGGACCGTAACCTCGATGGAACCTCACTCGACTCTCCAACTCGGTATAGTCTACCTCCTTTCGATCTTGTAAGATACCGGTCACTTGATTCCCTCATAATTTGGGTAGGTAGGTTGTCTGTCAAGATCTGGTTGCCCTTCTTCCTTCTGTTTCTTTCTTCGAATAATGATCGGAATGAAATTCTGCCTCGTCATCTACTGATTTGTATGAAAACACTAGGTGTTTGCATTCAAAGGGGGCATGATGTAGACACGTAATTTTGCCCCGTCAAATATATTTCTTGTTCCGATATCACACAATTTAACCCCATTCTTATAATTTTTTCCCAAGAAAATAAATAACCATCCCATCTTTTATTTATTTATTTATTTATTTATTTTTGTTTAGTTTTTATCCAAAAATAACAAGTCATAAAAAACTTTGTCTCATTCTAACATTCCAACAACCCCACCCAATAAAAAATGGACACCTAACCCCTACCCCTCCAATTAAAAAACAACACCTCACCACTCACTAAACCACCTCACCACCATCCCCTCTCACGTGACCCCCACCCTCTCCTTTTCTTGTCCACAAAGCAAAAAGGGGAACAACAATACCCATATACAATCTCATAATAACACACCTACAAGAATTGACGCACATCACAGTGACCATAAAGAAAAGGATCCCAATTCAACATATACAGAGAGAATACGAGAATGGGGATTTTTCTTTTCTTTGGATTCAACACATAGACACCCATATATTCAATACACACAACAAACACACAAGGAGGCCATTTTTTCCTTCTAGAGAACATCATAGGCACAAAAAAAATTCATGCCACTCTCCATTTTTATTTTCCTTTCACTGACCCTCATACATGGATCATACACCTGAAGAACACACCCTCACTGATAAACACTGAGACCACACAGAAAAGGGAGTAGATTAGAAGAGGGAGTAACAGAGAGAGAGAGAGACTTAAGATCGAGAGGGCAAACTGGCCGTAAAAAGCCGAAAAATAAAAGAGAAATGATCAAAAAATAGGTTAGAAAGAGGGAGGGAACGATCGAAATAAGGAACAGGTTAGAGATTTGGTCCTGTTTCAAGTTTCTCCAATGAGATTCGTCCGCATTTCGAGCTTCTCCAGCAAAAAATATTGCCGAAATCAACCTCTGGTTCATCATTCGACTGTTCCAGTCCTCAAAAGCTCGAAATTTTCTTCGTTTCCCTTTTATTCCTACGCTAATTCGGCCTAAAAACACATAGATTCACCAAAAATGTTGCACATAGTTTTCTTCAGTTTTCTTTCAATAGTAAAAACCCGTGCAAAGTTTGATTCATTCTATTGCTATTCTATTCGGGGTTCGTTGATTTTCATGTTGTTTTTTGAAACTTTGGATAATTTCTCGGTCTCAATCAGTTTAAATTGTCATTCTTCAAATACTGAGTTAGAGTTTGGTTCGTGGTTGAGGTTCTATTAGGAATTCTAAGTTTGGGTTTTCTAACATTATTATCAACAAAATCTATTCTTCAAAGGTTCGATTCTATCTTTTCTTCGTTTAATTTACGTAATGTGAATTATTTATTGTTTGGTGTGTTTGAATCTTTGTTGTGTGTTGGTTTCGGACTTTGAAAAGTGAATTGATGATCGAAGCATGGGTGTGATTGATAAAAAATAAAGTTGGGGTGAGAATTGAAAATTGACAAAAAGGATAGATTCGGTTTAATTTTGATTTATTGTTGATATGAATCATGATAGCTTTATGATGTGTTGAAACGGATAGGTAATGTAGGTTCGGTTAGGCAAATTTTAGAACTTGTTTTGGTTGAATGTTGGAATATGCGTGTGAATTTTTCTTTCTAGTTTATCGTATTTAATTCAAATGTAGTCATTTAGCCGGGGAATACCCCGAGACACATTGTATTTATTCACCGGAGAATGCCCCGACGTACTATGTTGGAGAAAGATGTTTGTGATAAAGGTTCGAGTCATCGGGTAAAGCATGAGAGCGTAGTTAGGATTAGTGTAGGTTAGATAGGATTTATTTTCGCATTTTTATTTATTTTGGATGGTATAATTGGACCGAACACTATATTTTGGATTTATTTTGTTTTGTGTATTTGGATGGTTGTTTATGTGTTTTATGTGGTTTATACATCCTTAGTGCTAAAATTAGCCGATACGCTTCACCAAGCGACCGTGGTAAAACCACGGGATCGGGGGGTGCCTAACACCTTCCCCTCGGTCAACAGAATTCCTTAGCTGGAATCTCTATTCGCGGATCAGTTTTAGAGTCAAAATCATTTTGAAAAAGGGTTTCCAAAGGTGACTTGGCACACCCGATTATGCCAAGTGGCGACTCTGAGTTTTGAATATAAAAAGTCCTTTCCAAAACAAATTTTCATCTTTTGTCACTTTAATAATAAAACCCTTTCAAACTTTAAAGCCATAATCTTTTTCAGTTAAAAAAGAGGGTGTGACAAGGCCTTGTGAAGGTTTCCCATTCCGCCAAGTACATTTTCTTTTAATATTAGTGGTTCCCTAAATGAATCTTCCCTCGGCTCTATTAATAAGCTCACGGATTGTTGCATCCAAACATAAACATAAGTGTGTGCGGCCTGATAAGTAATATAGAACTTGTAAGTTTAGATATCGATTCCATAGGAATTTGATGAATTGATTAACCAGTTTAAATTCTTATTATTAATATTCGGTAAAAAAAACAAATAATAAAGACTGATTTTGTATTTTGAAAGTAAATAAAAGTAAATTGGAGAAACTTGTAGATTATTAGTTTGAAATTCAGATTAAAGGGATGACCTAGGGTTATGGTATCTCGACAATTCAGTTGGTACTTCAAATTATATGTTTAGATGATTTCCCGAGTTACTACTTGCCGATTGATGTTTGCAATGTTGAGAGTCTTTCCAAACAGTTCTACACCTACTCAACTATTCCTAACACCTAGAGTTCTATGGTTATTGGTTGATACTAAAGTGCATGATTTCTCTTCCATATCGACTAAGCAAAGCTAATGGGTACATTCCTATCTATGTTAGCGAAGTATTTCCTCTTCCCAATAGAGTTCACATCAAAGCGCTACCTTTCATTATTGCGTATGTTTTTCTATTCCTAATACAAACTATGTACCATAGATAGTGTTTGAGAGGTTGTCAAGTTTTCAAATAATCAAGACCAAAAGAAGATAAATAACTCGATAAAATAAAGAAAATCAAACAATATGATATACAAACTACAAGTTTCATGTATTCAATCACAATCCTAGATACTATGTTTTAACAACTCAAGAACTAATTACAAGATAATGATTCATGAATAGATAGAGATTCAATGATGAGAAGTCATGAAAAGAGAAGAAACTTAAGTGTAGATCTTCCTCTCATGTTACGTATGTTTACCTCTCTTGAAAATAAAGAAAAATAGATTAAAATAGTATTTATAAATTTACAAAATGGCTCGAGTTGATTTTTAGATCGTCTGAAAGATCCAGGATAATTTTGACCTAGAATTTGTATTGTGGAGGGCCTATGGTTGTGCGCAAGTTGTGGCCACTGGGCATTTGGATAGTACACACTCTTAGGCAAGTTAAGGGCATCGTTTTGCACTATAGTGATGCCTAGAGACTTTTCGTAGTGTGTTTTTCATCTTTTCTTCATGTCTTTCTCTCAGCAAACTCCCATCTTGGTACAACACCTTTGTACACAATTGGAATTAATATATTTGGATTTCACTTAGACTTTGAAACTTAATTGTACTCCACTTATGCTCATTTTTCATCAATCTCTATAAGACAAGTTAAAATACATCACATAAATGCAATTCACGTCAAAATAGGCTAAAACAATCTTCAAAAGTGAATAAATGTGAGGCAAATGATACTATAGATGATGAATTTTAGCCTCACATCAAGATCCCACACATAAATTTATTGGGTTCGAAATCGAGAGGGTGTCATGTGGAAACTAATAATTTGCAAACCATAGAGGCGATAATTCAGACGACAAAGAAAAACCTACTAAAAATATATTATTAATATGATTGTTCAAATGACCTACATATTGAAAATAATGTTGAAAAACATAAAACCTATTGGGAGAAAATATCCCCCTAAACAAAATTTTTTAAACAACTACATTGTGGATGTTACTGGGTTATGGTATGAGAAGAGGAGTCTTCTATTTATAGAGTTCTAAAACCTTTCGTTAGATAAATAGGTTAGCCAAATATGAAAGAGTTTTATATTTCCAATTAGGAAAAGTAAAAATAATTATGGTATTGCTTTTATTTTCCTTCCAAGAAAAGTAAAACTTAATTTTGGTAAGAAAATCAAGACAAAAATCCTAACAAATCTCCCCCTTTTGGCTTGATTTTCTTGACAAAATAATCTTGATTTTTCTTCTTCACTCAATCTTCATATATCATTGTTGCTTACCCTGATTAAAAATTAATATGATTTAAAAATTAAAGTCCTATGCGTTAAAAATAAAAGCACATGCTAATATTATTAGAGCCATATGTCATAAGTAAACGGGGTAGAAAGTGGAGTTTTGTGCATTGAAAGTGAACATAGATTAAAAATGGAGCTCATGCATTAAAAGTATATGCATGAGTTGAAAGGAGCCCAAGAGTTAAAATTAAGCAAGAGTTGAAAGTTGGAGCCCGTAAACATGGGTTGAAAATTAATTTTATTTCAAAGATGGAGCAGCAGGATTATTGAAAATATGATTGAGATTTCTTCTCCACATATAGTTGGATAAAATCTTTATTATCATCAAATTAATTGTAAATTTAATCTTGACATGTGTTCAATTTGAACCTTTCGAACCTTTGAGCTATTGGACTTATAGGATCGTTGAACCATAAGCTCTGATACCACTTTTTGGATTCAAAATCGAGTGGGCATCATGCAGAAGCTAATAGTTTGCAAACCATAGAAGTGATGACTTAGACAACAAACAAAAACATATTAAAAAATATATTATTCATATGGTTTGGTCAAGCAACCTACATGTTTAAAATAATATTGAAAAACTTAAAATCTATTGGGAGAAAATCTCTACCTAAACAAAACTCTTTCAAAGACCACATTATGAATGTTATTGTGTTATGGTATGAGAATAGGGGTCTTCTATTTATAGATTTTCAAAAACTTTGCTCCAAGAAAGATGTTAGCCAAATATGGAAGAGTTTTATATTTTTCTTTTAGGAAAATTAAAGTAATTATGGTATTACTTTTATTTTCCTTATAAAAAAATCAAAAACTAATTTGGGTAAGAAAATTAGGGAAAAACCCTAACAAAACTCTTGTCTTTCCTCAAGTAAGATCTACCATATAACTACAACTTTACAACCATTACACCGATTGCAATAAGATAACTTAAGCTAAGGCTACAATAACTATAATGGATGACAAGACTGATAACGCTCAACTTACACTTCAATTTAGTGCAAGCCGATCGTCGTCAATATATTTACCCAACTTTAGAGTCGGGGTCGAATCCACAGGGGACAATGTGAGTGGCGATTAAACTAGTTTAAATCTAAAGATATAAGTTAAATTCAAACAAATGATACGAAAAGATAAAATGGAGGTTTTTGACGATCAACAAATAATTGTTGGTCACTTTAGTTTCAATGTTTGTAATCAAGAGTTTATGAGATAACCAGAATTACGTTCACTAGGGATTCCGGTAAATGACAGATATTAAAAGTGGTTCAAGATTCTAATGGTGGGTAGGATAACAAGCTATATTTATCGATGTTATGCTTAAATGTCTCTTGACCTACTTAAGCGTTTAATTCCCTAATCCTCTCGGACTTAGGGAATTTCTATTTATTGCCCAGATTTTACCTCAGGTTAACCAACCTCATTACAATGCTGATTATTAAACAAAGTATTTCTGAGTCCCTGTTGATAATTCACTTCCTACTATATTTGATTTATTTCTCAAGCAAATCAAAGCAGGTGTGTCTACTGTTTGCAACCAACATACGTTAATTAAAACTTCAGAATTATAAAGAAATCCTACCACCTTTTGAATCGTGACTACATAGCACCTCATCAAGACCAAACCCTAGATCCCATAACTCAGGTTAAAAGAGTTTAGCCACTCATGATGTAACGAACGAAACACATAATTGAATTCATGATTTGAAAGATAAACTTATAGAGAAATGAAAAACAATAATTGTTTCTTCGATTCAATCACTAAATAACTCCGTAAAAAGCAATAGTAATCTCTCACAAGTTAATAGTGACAGTGTATCCAAAACTAGAGAAAGAAATACTAAAGTTCGTGAAGTTCAAGATGTCTAAGATTTCTCCTCTCCCTTTAATGAAACCCTAAAAGCTGCTATTTATAGCTATAACTTAAAGGAAATTCAGAATTAAAATTTCCGAAATTCGTCCCTTAGATAACTCAAACTCTTAAGGAAAACCTAAACTTGTCCTTAAGTACTTAGGCTAATTATGGAAATAAAATCACAGGTTATAGCCTTTTCTCAGAATAGACGATGACATGCGTGACGCCTTATCAGGGTTCTGACGCCTTATTAGGAATGTCGTCAGATCCTCTTCAATTTTGACATTCTCTACTTTAGGCTAACGACGAAACTTGATGGCTTATCAGAACTTTGATAATTTATCACCAATGTCTTCACGTATTCCAGTTGAAGTTTATTCTCTATCTAAGGCTGACGACGCTCTTGATAGCTTATCAAATTTGTGGCGGCATATCAGGGGATGCCGTCACACTTCTAGTCCAACTTCATCACACTCCTTCCAGCTGACGATGGACCTGATAACTTATCACCAAGTTAATGACTTATCACAAAAGTCTTCAACTGCTCTTCTACAATTTCTTGGCTATTTGTTCCATAGTCACCTCTTTTTGTCCTTATTTTCTTAGATTCTCTTGCATCTTGCCTTTCACTGCAATATCAAAGAAATATCGTCAAAAACAATGATAGTTACTTAAGAACTTACAATTATTCTGAGTTAAAAGTCTTAAATGTGCTAACAAAATGCTAGCACATCAACACCCTCAAATTAAAACAATTGCTTGTCCTCAAGCAACCAAAATATAACTAAGAGAATACAAAGTACATTCGGCAGTCAATTTTTTGTATCATGTCAACACAACTTCACCTTCTCCCAGGTCAGCCAATTCAAACTCAACTGTGTATACTATTGAAAAACAATATACAACACACAGAAATCAGGATATGGCATAAATTCGGCAATAACAACCATGCATGTACCAAGATCACACTATCCGAGCAAGTTAGCAACTAGCAACATAACCTGTGTACCCTCACAACAAAGAAATCCCTTTTTCTCTCATATCAAAAATCATATATATACACATAGGGATAATCACGAGACTCACTATCAGAATAAAGTTCCACTCAATGTACGTCAAATGCCATAGGCTTGCCATTATAGTCAGTACCAAGGTCTTTAGACAGGTCAGCTAGGATCACTGTAGGTCTTTTCTTGGCTTGTAATGTAGGCTATGGGCTGGTATGATATTCAAGGGTATTTAAAGTGACACGCCTCCTTGACACTACGCTAACCTCTTGGGGTTTCACTTCTTAACCTTTTTCTCTTCCTCTCTTTTATTGATCACACATGCTCAGGGTGGGTGCTATCTTTTCAAAAACCAAATTATCTTTTTCTCATCTTTTACACAACTTTTTCTTTTCTTATTCTTTTTGCACCACACCCGGATTTTTATTCTTTTCTCTTATTCCACCTCTCTTCATACTCATTTTTCATCATACACCCCTATGATAGCCACCCTCAACTTAGGCTATTTGCCTAAGTCAAGGTGCACAATGTCCAAGGAGGACCAGGGCCAAAATAGGTTCATTATGATATAAACGGGAAGGTGAGAGGTTTCACAGAAAGAAACAGACATATAGGCTCAAATTAGGGATCAAGGGATATTATTCATATTGGAAAGGTCATTTAGGTTGAAAGTGGGTTACAATAAAAAATAGCCTATGATCCTTTTACTAACCCCTATCCTACAACTAAGACAAGACTAACAGGCAAGTTCTAGATTCACGCACAAAGGGAACTAAGTAATACCTCACACACACATGGCACACAACTATATCACACATCACTACTTATCCGGTTCATGCAATTGTTTAGCACTGATTATCAAGTTACCAGAACTAATGCCATCAAAAGATGCACTGTGGCCACAAATGAATGTAATTCACACAGTATTACAAATAGACACTTGGAGAGGTGCTTAAAATCACAAAACATATTAACTGCCTCATTACTTATATTTCTCCTAGTTAACCACAACACATCACAAAACAAAAATCAATACGCCTAAACATGCCGGGTCTACTAGGAATAAGACTCTGGGGAAAAGAGGCACGACAACAAAAACCCACGGAGGACATCAACACCCATAAGTATCCCCACCCTCAACTTAAAATCATGCAATGTCCCCAATGCATCAAACTAAAAAAAGAGAGTTGGAAATATACCTGTGGCACTATGGGTGAGAAGATCTGATGCTAATGACATAATACGAATACAAACAACAAAATACCTTGGGTTGCCTCCCAAGAAACACCTAATTTAGTGTCGCGGCACGACTCAGTTATCTTGACTACTCAGACTTCATCAAGATACCTTGTTGATATTATTTATGTCTCTACTTGGAGGATTTGAAATGTCGACCCAAATTTTGATCAATACATCTTAGGGTGTGTTGGGCAAATGTGAGGGCATGATGAGGAATGTTCTATGACGCCACTTTGAAGACTTGAACTGCTTGACCAATTTTGCATCGAACTTTCGCGTGGGCTCATTTGGCAATGGTGAGAATCTTAAACATCCACTTAATGGGCATCGATCTTTATGCTTCTTGGCCTTCAAGATTAGGGTTTTAGTATACCCTTTTGGAAGGACAAACTCCAAAATGTAAGAGTCTTCCTCCTCATTTTTAAAATTCATCATTTGCTTGCATGATTCGACTTTCATCACATCCACCAAGAATAATGTTGAAAAATGGTTTGAATGAGTACTAACTGTCAATTTTGGAGTAGCATCCCTATTAGTATTTCTACCCTGAAATGGACTAGCATCTTCATAAGGATTGTGCTTGATTTATTCTTTTGACTTTAGTACCATCTCCTCGTCTTTGGCATCTTCATTCATAAATGGTTGGTTGGTTGGGAAATCACCGAGGGTTGCTCAACATCAAGCTCATCATCAATATCAGATTCTTGCTCCTCATCTTCACACTCATCCATTATGTTAAATGATTCCACAGACAAGATATTATCTAAACATAATATGGAAAAGTTCTTTGAATGCTTGATCTCTATATCCATATCCTCTATCATTCTTTTTTCCTCGTTATTTGCCCTTATGTCTTGATGTATATCATGTGTGATATCATTCGTTATGTCCACAGACTTCAATATTAGTTGAAGCATAGCTTCAATGCCACTCTTTCTGGTGCTTTGTTCTTTCTGTTCTTGACCATAAGACCTATCAAAATCATAAGAAGAACTAGAATTTAGGTTAGCATACCGGGGGAGGGGGCATTTGGGAAATCACTCCAATGTCCATCTTGACCACCACATAAAGAACAATCATTCTCCCAGTAGGATGGAGATGGTGCACATATCTCTCCCCGGGAAACATATCTACAATCTTACCAAAAGTGAGGTCCATCGCAATATGGACATGGATCATCAAGATATGATTTCCAACCACCAAGCTCATGTTCATTTCAAGATGCCATAGTAATAAGTAAACTAAAATAAAAATCTACCTAACACCAGAAATAAAAGAAAACTAAAAACAAATATTTACAAGTTTGAATTCAAACAAGTAGGCTAAAATTTTAAACCAACTCAATACGCGCCAAATTGTTCCCTAGCAACGGTGTCTTTTTTTATAACGCTCAACTTACACTTTAATTTAGTGCAAGGCATTCGTCGTCAATATATTTACCCAACATTGTAGTCGGGGTCGAATCCACAGGGAACAATGTGAGTGACGATTAAACTAGTTTGAAGCTAAAGCTATAAGTTAAATTCAAACAAATGATACTAAAAGATAAAATGGGATTTTTTGATGATTAGCAAATAATTGTTGGTCACTTTAGTTTCAGTGTTTGTAATCAAGAGTTTATGAAATAACCAGAATTATGTTCACTAGGGCTTTTGGTAAATGATAGATGTTAAAAGTGGTTTAAGATTGTCACGGTAGGTAGGAAAACAAGCTATATTTATCGATGTTATGCTTAAATGTCTTTCGACCTACTTAAGCATTTAATTCCCTAATCCTCTCGGACTTAGGGAATTTCTATTTACTGCTTAGATTTTACCTCAGGTTAACCAACCTTGTTACATCGCTGATTATTAAACGAAGTATTTTCAAGTACCTGTTGATAATTCACTTTCTACTATATTTGATTTCTTTCTCAAGCAAATCAAAGCAGGTGTGTGTACTATTTGCAGCCAACAAACGTTAATTAAAACTTTAGAATTATCAAGAAATCCTACCACCTTTTGAATCTTGAATACTTAACACCTCATCGAGACCTAACCCTAGATCCCATAACTCAGGTTAATGGAGTTTAGCCACTCATGATGTAATGAACGAAACACATAATTGAATTCATGATTTGAAAGATAAACTTACAGAGTCAAAAGCAATAATTGTTTCTTCGATTCAATCACTAAATAACTCCGTAAAAAGCAATAGTAATCTCTCACAAGTTAATGGTGACAGTGTATCCAAAACTAGAGACAGAAATACTAAAGTTCGTGAAGTTCAAGATGTCTAAGATTTCTCCTCTCTCTTTAATGAAACCCTAAAAGCTTCTATTTATAACTGTAACTTAAAGGAAATTCAGAATTAAAATTTCCGAAATTTGTCCCTTAGATGACTCAAACTCTTAAGGAAAATCTAGACTTGTCCTTAAATACTTAGGCTAATTATGGAAACAAAAATCATAGGTTACAGTTTTTTCTCGGAATAGACGACGACATGCATGACACCTTATCAGGGTTCTGACGCCTTATCATGAATGCCGTCAGATCCTCTTCAATTTTGACATTCTCTTCTTTAGGTTGATGATGAAACTTGACGGCTTATCAAAACTTTGACGATTTATCACCAATGTCGTCATGAATTCCAGCTGAAGTCCATTCTCTGTCTAAGGCTGATGACGCTCTTGATAGTTTATCAAATTTATGATGACATATCAGGGGATGTCGTTACACTTCTGCTCCAACTTCATCACACTGCTTCCAGCTGACGATGGACCTGATAACTTATCACCAAGTTGACGACTTATCATAAAAGTCATCAACTGCTCTTCTGCAATTTCTTGGCTATTTGTTCCATATTCACCTCTTTTTTTCCTTATTGTCTTAGGTTCTCTTGCATCTTGCCTTTCATGCAATATCAAAGAAATATCATAAAAAGCAATGATAGTTACTTAAGAACTTACAATTATTTCGAGTTAAAAGTCTTAAATGTGCTAACAAAATGCTAGCACATCAACCTTATTACAACAAGTTTCATTCATTCAATATTTTAAAACTCTTGATCAACTACTTCAAGACTACCTAGGCTCAAGGACCGACTCTATGATAGTAGAAAACACTCAAATATTACTCAATTAAGATGTCAAAATACTTCACCTATCTTTCTTCAATATGTGCCTCTCACAACAAGTGAATTATACATATTCATTCACAAGTATGCACAATATCATATGAATGGGTATAAGAATATAATTACTTAGAAATTTATGAAATACTCAACGTGTCTTTTCAAGGGAGTATATTACCTTTAATATAAGCAAGACCTAGGGTTTAAAGTGGAGTAGCCTCTAAGAAATCCTAACATACATTGTGCTTATTTTGTAGAGTCTTACATGATATGGATGTCTATAAATGCCTCTTGCTTCAAGGCTAGTCAGTGCTTAGGCTTGAAACTCAAAGATGAGATTTGAGGTATCCATTAAAATGAATCTTTTAGCATTATGATTTTGTGGCTCCAATTTGTAGATCTGATTTGTGAGTGGGGAAGAAAGGAGATATTCCCTCCATAGACATGCCAATTCCTTTACAATAAATGTTAATGTGATAAAAAGTAAATTACAATCACAAATAAAATATAAATAAGCATATTTTTATTAAAAAATAATATGCGTATAAATCTATTTATTTCCTTGATTCTTCTCTCTTGTTGGACAACAACTTTATCAAGGCTGTATTTGATGCACACCTTCATCTTGTCGTGATGTCCCACAATTTTATGGATACTAGTTTAGGATACATAGGTTGTACGTGTGTCAAATTTTAAAAAAAAGTTGTATGTATTTGTGTATTCATTGCTTAAATATAGTAACAATAATATGGAAGATTTATAATTATGTTAAATAGTTCAAATCACATTTCTAATGACTCTCACACTTTTACATGACGTATTCTACAACAATCGAAGAAACTTGACTTTCTCAATTTTACATAATTTATTTTACAATCACCAAAGGAACTTCCAGCATCACAACAGAAGCCTAAACTCTACTTTATGAATTGAGTTGGTGCTATTAACTTGGGATAAGAATTATTGATATAAAATAGACTCAATTGTCCTCAAATCTAGTATTAAGGGAGTCTTCAAAATTTCATGGCAACTTACTTCTATTATCAAAGGCATACAAAATGCCATTCGACATGCAAATGGATCATTCTTAACTGTTACGGGGAGGCAAATGAAGTTGAAGATAAGTTTGCTACACCTAAGCTATTTTGGACTTCCATTGAGTCTACACCTCTATTAACAGCCTTCCAAGACAAGTTAGAGGACCTTTACAAATTGATAAAAGGAAGATTCTCAAATTTTATTGCTTAAAATTTGGAGTCTCTATAAGAATTAATTTTTTCCTTAAACAAATCTTACAATCAAGAGTTTTATTAAGAGATTAGATTTGCAATTATCAAAAATAATCTCTTTCTCATTACAAATTAGGGGTAAGACTACATATATATCATCCTCTCTAGACCTCACTTGTGAAACTAAATTGGATATATTGTTGTACATAATATAATTTATTTGTATTGATCCTCTCAAATATACATTAATTTAAGATAAAACCATACATGTAACTTGTGTCATTTTCTACATCCCCTTTAGTTATTTTTCGGTTTTTTTCTTTTGATACTTTTTTCTCTGTTTGTAATACTATATCTATATTGATTGTGTTTTTGGTCTAAATAGGATAGCATTTTCTACATCTCTTTTGGTTGTTTTTAGGTGTTTTATTTTAAAGTTTTATAATATTATATCTAAATTGATTATGTTTTTAGTTTAAATTAAAAGTATCAAATTAGTATTGTCTAATTAGGAATCTTTGATCCGTCTTCAAAGAAATCTTTGAATATACCAAATCTAATTAAAACTAAGTCATAATTAAACAAAGAAAAAAAATACAATAAACCTTTTATTTTTGGCTATTTTTATTGAATTGTCTAACATGCCCCTCGTTGGATAATGATACCCACCAGAAAAAGCAAATGTGGCATTGATCTGAGGTAACGAATAAGAATAAGTCAGGATACTTAATCAATGTTCTTAACACATGATGACTAATCCAACTTTCCTTTTTCAATTCTGTTCTTGTTTACTTAATGTACTATCCAAATTACACTACCATAAAAACTTCCTTTAAGGGTAGTCCTATGTGACCTTGTAAAGTTGTGAAACTATAAAAATTTAATAGTTGGTTCATGCACCTTAAACACAAAAATTTACTGTCAGGCCCCGAGCCTATTTTTTGGGCACTTATCCTACACAAATGCACATGTTCTTATTCTTAAGCATGGCCATTTATAATTGTTAAGGATTTGAATTATCTTTAACTTAAAATTTGGGTTCCAAGTAGAATTCTTTTTGTGCTGCATAATGATCATCATAAAAAAATGCCCTTTTCTCTAATCCAAGAAATGATTTTCCTATGTCTAGCTTGTTTTCATCCTATGTCACTTTATACACCAACATGTGTGGTACTGCATTGCGAAGAGAACAATTATTTTTCCTTGTAAAATCATAGCCATTTAAACCTACAAGACAACCTTGAGAAAATAACAATAATGTTAACAATGTGTACATCCAAAGCAAGTTGATTCGTCTATATAAATTCTTATTGATCATGTCATTTCATTTAAGCAAAATCCTTTTAGGCAATCCGTTATATATTGTGAGGATTCCACAGAACCCTCTTATTTAGTTTTATGACTAGCAATGTGAGATCTACACGATAAGTCCTAAATGTTAAGACTTTCAATATAGTTCACATAAGTAAAGAATTAAATGAGTCAAACTCTTTGCAATAGCCAAAAAATCACTCTAAAAGAAACGTTTTCATGTTACATTACCTCTACCATAACAAAAATCACTCTCAAAGATCATATATTCAAGTCAAATCACACAAATTAGTCATATATATATATATATCATGACATTTCAAAATCATACCATTACAAATCAATCATGAATCAAACTCAAACTTTAAAATCAATAACAACAACAATCATATATTTAGTGTAATCCCACAAATGGGGTCTAAAATGATAAGATATATGCTGAACTTATGATGTCGCCCAAAATCTAACCTCCAAAGAAGTATGGTGCAGTCGATGCCAAATATAGTAACCCAACTCAGGTTGGGGTCGAACCCACAGGGAAAACGTTGAATAGTATATCAAACTTGACAAAATTCACAAGCAATGTGGAAAAGTAAATGGGGAAAATTTGAAGTCAAAGCTAACAAGTAGCAGAACTTGAATGCTTGAGTTTGTAAACAATAGAAGACAAACATTAGGACTGTGTTTCCCCTGGCTTCACAACTACGTAAGATTCTCGTACTCAATGTACCTGACCTCCTGTTTTGCATCCAAAGTTGACAAGATATGTACTATCAACCGTCATATGAACTCATTGATAGATTTCACCCTTTACCTTGTGAGTCTCAGGTTGTTGTCTTATTTTCTCTTATCTATAACCTCAGTATAACTCTCACCTTTTGAGTCTCGAATTAATTAGACGAGGGTTGGTAGCCTTGAATCACTGTTGTAATATCCTTTTCCAAATCTTAAACTTCTTTTTGAGGACTTTCTTGAATACAGGAAATCCCCAAGCTTTTGTAGTAGCTTAGGTTCAATAACTACGAAGAAGATTACAATACACGTAACTACAGTAGAATATATGAATCCCTACTTCCCTTACATAGCTAATCCACCAGGGTTCCCACAACCTTAGTCAAGGAAATTAGCCACTTATGTTCATGCAACAATCCATGATAATCAATAAAGAACACATGTAAAGAGAAAATCCAAAGTCTCCAATTGAATGTGAACCCAAAATCTCAAGAACAAAATATCAATGATCAAGTATGCTAAAAGTATCTAAAGTAATGTAAAAGTGTGTAACCTAATAGAGGGATAACCCTAAGGTATTTATAGTATTCCAAAATAATAAATAAATCCTAATAAAAATGGAATAGGAAAAGTAAGTCGAAACTCATTGTGACTCGTAAGGTCTCCCTACGAGTCCTATGTTGTCTGTTGTAGGCATTCCTGTGAATTCTCATCTTCCAGGATTCAAGCTTCTATTTTCATTACAATTCATCATCACGAGTCGTAGTGAGTCATTACGACGTGTGGCCTTCACTTGTTATCACTTATTCCTTAACCTTCAGGGATTTGAACACTGGTTTCATTATGATTTTCCACTATGAGTCGTAATCTGACCTTACGAATTGTAGTCTTCTATGACTTTTCCTCTGGACTTTGGCTTTGCTTCTGATCACTTTACAATTGTTCTCAATGACTCGTAGCTACTTCTTACGAGTCGTGGTCAGTCTTTACTTGGTTGCTCAGCCTCACTCTTGCTTCTGGTTTCATGACGAGTATGTCTACGAGTCGTATAGTGTCTTGACGACTCGTAGCCTGACTAGTTCATCAGCTTTTTTTGAATTTTCTTCCTTCTTTTCAGTCCACCACCGATGTTAACTTATTTCACCTGTAACAACGAATAAAACCACAACATATCCAACAAGATAACCTAAGTCCAAGAATAAATTCCTTTTTTTAAGCATCGAATGTGCCATGTTTCCACGACACATCAACTTACCCTTAGCTTTGTCAGGATAAAAAGAGAGTTTCTGATGACCCTCAACTCGACAAAACATGATATAAGATACAGAGACTATAATATATCTGCTCAATATTGCCAATAATGAAGACATTACGACAATTGAGATCCCTGTGGATAACAAAAATCAAGAGGGATTTACTTTAAATTGTCTTCTCTTTCTCTTTGATTTGATTTGCACCCAGAGGAAGAAAATTAAGTATCTTTGTAACTTATACGATTACATAACTAAAATTCTACTCAATCCCAAATTTCTAAATATTACTAAAAGTTTTTACATAGTTCAATAAAGAAAGATAAAATAATAAAATAAACAAAAACACACTCAAAATAGTAAAAGAAAGGATTAGATAGAGCAAAAAATGACACCTGAAAGTTACGATAGAACAAACTGAAAGTCATCTACCAAGAGAGTAATAACATTACAGTTTTGGCACAACACCTATCGCAAATACTTTAAATAAATTGTAAAACACATAAACGTAATTTTTCAAAACGATTGAAATAAAAACTGCACAGAAAACATCATAAGAGGATATTCTTGCAATATACCAAGTAAATTGTCATTATTTTCCTCTTCTCTTCGCCTAACTTTCATGCTTTTATGAATAATACCTCTAATAAAGGCCTGAACACCCTTCATTCTTCTGTTCGGCAAAAACATAAGAAATAATTTAACGCACAAGTCAAAAAAAGGGAAATCAATAAGCATCAATAAATTCTTTATAGTGAGAACTAATCAGGTTGCATGAGATTTGTAATGGGGGTACTATGGCTATAATTTACACAACTCAATTTACCTCCAGCATGGGATATAAAATGAGAATACAGCTTTGGTTACATAATGAGCTTTTAGCAGTCCGAGAGATCTAGCATGGCTTATATAGAAGCAATAACGACCCATTTTCAGAAAAGTATAGAAGTAATGCTGACCTTTTTTTATTTGGAAAAGTAGTCAAAAATTTAAGAAAAAATTATTTTTGTTAGGAAAATAACCAAGTGGCATTTTATATAAAAAAGGTTTCTTGCAATTTCTTACTAAGTTTTTGGCCTATTTTTGTCACGACTCAATTTACGAGTCATGATGACACCTACTAAACCCCGCCAGTAGGTAATCCGAATCATAACTCAGAGCGAACAAAATGGGTTAATTTGGTAGGAAATGCCCAACATAGGCCAAAATCAATTAACACAAGTACAAATATAAACAAAGTATTCTAAATAGATAAACAGTCATCATAAGATACCAATCCCAAGATTAGTTAGAGCCAGTACAAGAGCATCTAATGTCGATAATACAACCCAAAGAATCGGAATATAGTCAATACATCCGTCTCAAATACTAAAGACTGAATATAAAAGGTAGAAGAAAAATGGGCGACTCATACTCCATGAGCTCACCCTACCTTTGAAAATTAATCACCGAACGAACAACTGTCAACAACGACAACTAGTACTCGGATCTGCACCAAAAAGGTATAGTTACGTAGTATGAGTACCAAACAATGGGTACTCAGTAGGCATCATCGATCGACTGAGCTAAATCATGATATAAGAACAATAAAGAGCAAGATAACTTAAATAAGTCGAGGCATCATCGTACATAATTAGCAAATAAATCAAAATAATAGTAATGACATAACATAAAGAGATGAAACACAAGCAAGCATAATTACAAAATTGGCTCCCATACGCCAATTGTTCCAAAGGGTAAAAGAACTCATCACAACATCTTATACTACTGGAGAGTACACACAAGAATAGAATAAATTATGCATATCTCATTTACACTAACCATTGCCATAATTTAACCATCATTTCACTATTTATCATCATTTGAGATTATACTATCACTTAGCTATTTACCAACACTATCCCACAATCCACTAGTTATCCATTAATCACTTCCAACCACTAGCATTATTTATCTTTGTCTATTGTAGAATATTGATAATCATCATCGGTAATTGAACTGATCATAAATATCATCAAGACTCAAAATTGAACCGGTCATAAATATCATCAAGACTCAAAATTGAACCGGTTATAAATATCATTAGGACTCAAAATTAAACCGGTCATAAATATCATCAAAACTCGAAATTGAACCGGGCATAAATATCATCAAGACTCGGAATTAAATCAGTTATAAATATCATCAACACTCTGAATTTAAACTGGTCATAAATATCATCAAGACTCAGAATTGAACTGGTCATAATATCATCAAGACTAAAAATTAAACCGGTTATAAATATATAATTATTATCATATCATCATTAATAGGATAATTAACAACGGAATTACTCCTCACATTTATCAACATAATTATCAAGTATAAAGATTCCTCAACATTACCTTAATACACCCCTTTAAAGAGTCTAATAAGCATAAAGGTTCACCAAATCTAGCATGGCATAGCATAAGGTGGTTCAAAAGTCTACTTTTACTCTTCAAGTTCCATTTTTAGGCAAATTTCTATCCGAACTAGGATTAAGGTATCTAATTTAACTTGTAGATATCAACAAACCTTAATTATCCCTAAGATAGAAAATTTCCCTATAACATGAATAACTAGGTAGATTATGCCTAATTTGAGTATTTAAGACATTCTTATGCTGATCTTGAGGAAAGAAGTTCAACTCATCTAAAGCATGAGCGAACAAGCTAAAGGATTCAAGCTTACGATATCAAAATAGCCTAAATGGCTCAACTAACCCCAAGTCTTACAATTTATCAAACCAACACCTAAAACCTATCTTAATCCAACACAATATCATAATATACTATGAAGTAGCTCAATCTAACAAGGGCTAAATCTAACCTACCTCAATTCCAAAGAACGTTTAACAATTCACTAAACCTTTATTTTTCCATTTTGAGAAGCTTCTTCAAGATGCCACACTATCAAAAACACATTCTACTCATCTGTATGAGAATATCGATACCCATATTATACCATTGTACTTCGGGTCTAAAATGATATCAAAACTCCCATATGGGTCTCACTTACGGAAATACATATTTCTAAGACCAATCCAACATGATATCAAGCTCAAGGAATCAAAAACCTCAGAAATGGGTGAAAATCAAGCAAACATTGGGCTAAAATTAAGCCCTAAGTGATTTGGGGCTTTGGTAAAAAATTCAAGAAATCTGAGCATGAAATTTGAAGGATTTTTACTTTAAATTCGAAGATATTTGTGAAAATGTATGTTAATCATGCTCCCAAGTTACCTCCAAGGCTCAATTTGAAGTTATCACACTTTGTTAGGGTTTTATGGCTCTCAAAGATGAGTGAAAATGAGTAGTTTCATGACATTGGGGTCTATTTATACCCATATTAGGTTTTCGGGTGTTGCAATCGCACATGGAAGGTTGCAATCGCACACTGAGCTGCAGGAGGAGATGTTGCGATTGAAATACTCCCTCTGTGTGATTGCACTACCTCTGCACATAAGGTGCGATTGCAGCGCCACACTACATGACAACTGAAGCTGAAACTTAGAAAATTCTCAAGTTTTCTCTAGGGCCTCGAGATTCATTCAAAATCCAAAATATGAAAATGAACTATGTAATCACACTAAATTTGATGTTTTGGATGTAATGGTGAAGTCAGATTTTCCATCCAAGGTTGCTTCAACCAAATGTGAGTCCCACACCCAAATTTTCAATTTTCCAACATTCTGTCCAATAGGTCGAATTGAGCTCGTGTGCATCGGGACTCGGACCAAAGGTCTACCTAGCCTAAAATAATATTCTGGAGTTGCTGGCATAGTCAGAATTTGCATCCGAGATTGTTTTACTAATGTTTTTGCGTGGTGGCCATTTGGAACTAATAAAAACTTCTAAATAGGGAATTGGCTCTAAAAATCAAATGAACTGCTCGGTAATCAAACTTTTGGTTCTAGCAAGTCATAAATAACTTGGGGCAGCTATGGAAAAGCTCTAACGGAAAAAAATAAGTGGAAATTTGGAAAATGACCTGAAGGGTCATTACAATATCCACTACTAAAGAACTTTCGTCCCCAAAAGACAAAGATTAGAAAATACCTGAAGTCTTAAACAAGTGAAGATACTGGGCCTATATCTCGCTCTCGATCTCCCAAGTGGCCTCCTTCACTGGGTGGTGTCTCCACTGAACCTTAAATATAAGAATCTCTCTAGTGCGCAATCTCTTTACACCACTAGCCAAATTGAGCATAGGCTCCCCTACAAAGGTCAAATGCTCATCCAACAGGAATGAGTCCCATCTAAGCACATGAGAAGGATAAGGAATATATCGCCACAACATAGAGACATGGAAAACTGGATGAATAGAAACAAAATTTGGAGGTAAATCTAACTCATAAACTACCTCACCAACTGCGCGAAGAATCTCAAAGAGTCCAACATATCTCAAATTGAGATTACCCTTTCTCCAGAATCTCATCACACCCTTCATAGGCGACACACGGAAGATTACATGGTCACCAACTCTAATTCTCAAGGAACAAATCAAAAGGTCTAAATAGGAATGAAATGTGTTAACTTGGTCAAACGATCCACAATGACCCAAAAACCATCAGAACCACAGGAAGAACGAGGCAAACCACTAATAACATCCACAGTAATCCATTCCCATTTTCACTCGGGAATGAGTAACCTCTGAGTCAAACCACCTGGTCGCTGATGCTCGGCCTTTACTGCTGACAACAAAGGAAATGACCTACAAAGTTTTCCATATCTCTCTTTATATCACTCTACCAATAATGGTTTCTCAAGTCTCTGTACATCTTGGCTGTATCGGGGTAAATAAAATACCTAGCGCCGTGTGACTCATGCAAAATCAATTGAATCAAGTCATCAAGCTGAGGAACACAAATAATGCCATCAAACCTCAAGATACCCTTAGAATTAATAGTGTGCCTCTCGGACTCACCACTCAACACCCAATCATGAAGGAAGTAAAATTTGCTATTCTTATATTGACGATCACGAATTTGCTCAAATTATGAGGACCTTATCTCCACACTAGCCAAAATCCTCCTAGGAACTGAAATCTCAAGGTGAAACATCAAATTAGCTAAGGATTGAATGTCTCGTGCTAACGGCCTTTAAGAAACTAAAATATAAGTCAGGCTATCCATACTAACTGTCTTTTGACTCAAGGAATCTACTACCATATTTGCCTTGCTCGGGTGATACAAGATAAAAATATCATAGTCCTTAAGAAACTCCACCCATCTACACTGGGGAGCATTAAGTTCTTTCTGGGTTATAAGGTGTTGAAAACTACGATGATTGATGAAAATCTCACAATGCACACCATAAAGATAATACCTCCAAATCTTAAATGCAAGAAGTACCACCGCCAACTCCAAATCATGAGTGGGGTAGTTGCGCTCATGCACCTTAAGCTGTCTAGAAGCATAAGAAATAACACGACCTTGCTGCATTAGTAGAAAACCTAGAACAACACCCAAAGCATCATAAAACACGATGAATCCCTTACCCTCAACATAAAGAACTAACACAAAAGCTAAAGTGAAAAAGTCCGTGAGCCATCCAAAGCTCGACTCACACTCCTTAAACCATAAAAAAGAAACCTCCTTCCTAGTCAATCCAGACGTGCGGGCTAAAATAGTTGTAAAACCCTAATAAAGTGACTATAATAATCATCCAAACCAATGAAACTATGAACCTCAGTTGGAGATGTAGGTCTAACCCACTCACGAATAGCCTCAATCTTGGTTGGGTCTACCATAATTCCCTCCTTAGACACCACATGTCCAAGGAATGTCACTTGCTCGAGCCAAAACTCACACTTGGAGAACATGGTAAAAAGCATATGATCTCTCAAAGTCTGGAGTATGATCCTCAAATACTGCATATGCTCCTTACTACTCCTTGAACACACAAGGATGTCATCAATGAACACGATGAAGAAGGAGTCCAAATAAGGTCAAAACACTCAGTTCATCAAATCCATAAATGTTATTGGGGCATTAGTCAATCCAAAAGACATCACTAAGAATTCATAATGACTATAAAGGGTCCTAAAAGCTATCTTTGGGACATCCTCAGCCCGAATCCTCAATTGATGGTAACTAGATCACAAGTCAATCTTAGAAAACACGGATATAGCATGAAGTTGGTTAAGAAAACTATCAATGCAAGGGATAGGGTAACGGTTCTTCACCGTCACCTTATTCAGCTGTCTATAATCAATACACATATGCATGGAACCATTTTTCTTCTTTACTAACAATACAAGAATTCCCTATAGGGACACACTCGATCTAATAAAATCCTTACCCAAAAGATCCTGAAGCTGAAAATTCAGCTTCTTAAGCTAGGTAGTAGCCATATGGTAAGGTGCCATAGTAATAGGTAGGTGTTAGGTTCGAGATCAATAGAAAACTCAATTTTATGGATAGGGAGAATGTCAGGCAGGTTGGTAGGAAACACATCAAGAAACATACAAACAACAGGAAAAAAGTTAAGCGACGGACTCTCCACACTAGTATCATAAATACGAGTGAGATTAGACTTGCAACTCTGTCGAAATAAGTGTACTAGCACACATATAAGAGATAATCCCTGTGTCGTCTCGCGGCTAACAGCTTCCTGCCATACGATTAGGGTATATCAAACATGGATAAGGTAACGATCTTGACAAAATAATCCATGACCATATGATAGTGGGATAGCTAGTCTATGTCCAAAATTACATCAAAATCCACCATATCTAGAATAATAAGATTAACATAAGTATCAACATCACTAACAGTCACAACACATGATCTGAATATGTGATCAATTACTAAAGTATAACCCATGAGAGTAGACCCGTGCAATGGAAAAGATAATAAGTCACTGGTTAACTCCAACAATGGTGCATAATAAGCAGAAATATAAGAATAAGTGGATCCTGGATCAAACAAAGTAAGGGCTGACTGCAACACACTAAAATCATACATGTAACAATAACATTCAATGTCTCAGCATCGGGTCCAGTAGGTATTGGATATAATTGACCATGGCTGCCACCTGGCTGGACATCTGATCGACCTCCTCTCCTATGCCTAAAAACCTCTTTGAGTACCCTGAGAACCACTCTTATGACCATGAGAACTACCTTTAGATGAGAGATAAACTACCTAATAGAAAAATTACCCTGTGCTAAAACAACAATCACCTCATGACTAGGGCACTAGCGTACAAAATGATCAAAAACCCACAAACATAACATACCCTTGGGGCAAAACCATAACCAACAAATGGCTAACCCAAAATAGCCAACACGACCAAAATAACTAGAGGACACCTCTCAAAGACTGACCATTGCCCTGACAAGGGCCATAACTCGCACTAGACTGACCTCTGTTAGTAATCTGAAGAGCTGCCTGAATCAGTCGACTAGGCTGACCTTGAGGCTGATAGGATGGATGCGAAGAATAACCACCATGAGAACTACTACCTCTAAATCAGGAACTACTACAACTCCCATTGAAACTGCCCATGTCTAGACCTTTTATCGTTGCCTCCTTGGGACTCATGATGCATCTCCTCCATTACCCCAGCATGATCCAAAACCTCAGTAAAAGATCTACCCGCATCAACCAAACTCTAAGTAGACATATGAATAGAGAGTCGTAATCCTCTAACAAAGCAATGAACTCGCTCAAATTCAGTGTCCAAAATAGAAGTCGGATGCCTATCCAATTCATGAAATTGAGCCTCATACTCTGTAATTGTCATAAAGCCCTGCTCCAATCTAGAGAACTGATCCCTCAAATGATCTCTAAGGCTGTAAGGCATATACTTCTCCAGAACATCTCAGAGAACTGAGTCCATGACAAAGAAGAAGATCCAAATGGACTAGAATCAATATTACATCTCCACCAATAACAAGTAGATAAGTCCAATTGAAATATAGTGTACTTCATACCACGAGTCTCAAAAGGCCCAAAACACGAAGCCTGTCCTTGAAAATAGTCAGAAACTCATATACATCCTAGCCTGGAGCACCAGAAAACCTAAGCAAAGCCAATCTCAAGAATCTACCCAATATCTTTTACTTCTCAGAAGACACAACAAGCAGGATAACCACTGGCCGAACAACTACTAGTGCACGAGGAACCTTAAATTTAGGAGTCGTAGCTACAGGCTTCGTCCCTGCCTCATTACCACACTGATTAGTAGACTAGAATGTACACCATCAGACGACACACCACCAACTACCCCCAAAAGCTGAATCAATATATCTCTAAGCAATAAAGAGAAAATTAACCCTGGTGGAGCCTGGGTTGGTCCCTAGACCAATTCTAGTTATGGCAGAAGAATCTCTGGATCAGGTGAAGGAATATGGTCTAGGAAAGGCACCCTATCATGTCCTTAGCTGGGGACATATCACGAGGCTGTCCATAATATCTAGGTTATCCATAAGCAAGAGTAGGATCCCTAGGCTCGACCTTAGGACCCTCATCTTGTATAGTGGTAGCACGTGTCCTAGCCATCTGTGAAAGATTAAAGTCAAAGAAATGCTTCTACAAATCAGCTCAGACTCTTAGCACGATATGATTGAAAAAAGTGAAGAACTCCTATTAATATCTCATAGTCTCCCACCACCATCACCACCAATAAACCTAGTGTATTCCCACAAAGTGGAGTCTGGGGAGGGTAAGATATACGCAGACGATACCGCTACCTCCGAAGAAGTAGAGAGACTATTTCTGATAGACCTCCGGATCAAGATAAAGGATGGTAACAAGTGGATTGATGACATAATAAAATCAGGAATAAGAAATAGTAAATTGAAATTTAGAGAAATACAAAATACGCCAAAATAAGAGCAATACAAAAAAAGAAAATAGGGACTAAGACATATGACATAGGGCCTCTACATAGTCGTAACATACACACACAAACCAAGGACGTGAAAGCCTCGGATTACTAACCCAGCTACACCATAACACCCCGGACTGTAAGCTACAACCTACACACTCTCATTAGCCTTCTACCCGTATTCATGACCTCCACACCTACCTATCTAGGGCCATGTCCTCAGTCAGTTGGAGCTGATCCATATCATATCTAATTATTTCTCTCCAGTATTTCTTCAGCCTACCTGTACTCCTCTTGAAACCATGCATAGCTAGCCTTCATACCTCTGGACTGGGGCATCTGTACCCCTTCTCATCACATGCCTGAACCATCTCAGTCTTTCTTCCCGCATCTTATCATCTACTGAAGCTACCCTCACCTTCTCTCGGATAATCTCATTCTTAACTCTGTCCCCTTTAGTAAACCTACACATCCAATGTAATATTCTTATTTCTGCCACCTTAAATTTTTGGATATAAGAGTGCTTGACTAGCCAACACTTTACCCTATACAACATGGCCAGCTGGACTGCCACTCTATAGAATCTGCCTTTAAGTTTAAGGGCTACCTTCTTATCAGACAACACTCCCAAGGTAAGCCTCCACTTCATCCAACCTGCTCTAATACATTTAGAGACATCTTCATTGATTCACCATTCCCCTAAATTATAGACCCAAGATACTTAAAACTGTCCTTCTTACAGACATCCTGGGAGTCCAACTTCACCACTACTTTATTCTCCTGCTTCAAGTCACCAAACTTGCATTCTAAATACTCCGTCTTGGACCTACTCAATCTGAACCCCTTGGACTCAAGGGTTTGCCTCCAAACCTCTAATTTGTCATTTACACCCCCTCCTTCCCTCCCTTCATATTTCATTAATTAGCACTATATCATCCACAAATAACATACAGCAAGGCACCTCGCCTTGAATGCTCCACGTCAACATATCTATCACCAATGCAAATAAGAACAGACTAAGAGTCGATCCTTGGTGTAACCCTATCTCAATAAAAAAATGCATTGAGTCTCCTCCTGCCATTCTTACACGGGTCTTCCCTCCATCATACATGTCCTTAATAGCTCTGATGTACACCACCGGAACCTTTATCACCTCCAAGAATCTCCATAGAACCTCCCTTGGGACTTTATCATATGCCTTTTCTAGGTTGATGAACACCATATGCAAATCCCTCTTCCTTTCTCTATACTGCTCCACCAATATCTTCATCAGGTGGATTACCTCTTTCGTCAAACGACCAGGCATAAATCCAAACTGATTCTCTAAAATGGACATGACCCTCCTCAACCTCCGCTCAACCACTCTCCCAAATCTTCATAGTGTGACTCAACAACTTAATACCCCTATAGTTGTTGAAACTCTGAATATCACCCTTGTTTTTATACAGTGGAATGAACGTACTCCATCTCCAAGTCTCAAGCATTTTCGTAGTCTTGAAAATACCATTAAACAAAATAATCAACCACTTTAATCCTGCCTCACCAGCATACTTCCAAAAATCCACCAGGATCTAGTCAGGCCCCGTCGCCCTACCCCTCCGTATCCTACAAATAGCCTCTCTGACTTTCTCAACCTTAAAATGCCGACAGTAACTAAAATCATGGCTCTCCTCCGAGTGCGCCAGCTTCCCTAACTCAATGCCTTTGTCCCCCTCCTTGTTTAAAAGTTTATGAAAGTATTCCTGCCATTTCTTCTTAATGTGAGCATCCTTCACCAAAACACCGCCATCCTCCCCCTTGATGCATTTCACTTGCTTGGGGTCACGACCCTTCCGCTCCCTAGCCTTAGTAAGCCTATACAACCTATTTTCCCCATCTTTCTCCTCTAACCCCACATGCAAGCTCTCGAATGCTGCCGACTTAGCAGTCATAACTGCTAACTTAACCTCTTTCCTTGCTACTTTGTAGACCTCCCTATTCGCCTGTTTCTCTTCATCATCTTTACTCTTAATCAACTTAACATACGCCTCCTTCTTGAACTATACTTTCTTCTTAACTTTTTTATTCCACCACCAGTCCCTCTTATGACGTCCTTCCTGGCCCCTTGAAACACCCAACACTTCTCTGGCAGTCTCCATGATGTAGCTGATAGCCTTATCCCACATAGTATCCACATCCCCCCTGCACACCCATGCCCCTAATCCTGCTACCTTTTCTCTTATCTCCAAAGCATTAACCGGTGTTAATCCTCCCCACTTAATTCTAGGATGACACTTCTCGGCCCTTCTCTTCTTGCACTTCTTGATAGACAAGTCCATCACTAGAAGCCTGTGCTAGGTTGAAAGATGCTCACTCGAAATGACTTTATAGTCCTTACATACCCCCTATCCCCCTTCCTAAGAAGCAGAAAGTCAATCTGGGTCTTCGCCATCGCATTTCGGAAGGTAATTAGGTGATCCTCCTTTGAAAAACTTGAATTCACTACCACCAGCCCAAAGGCCCTTGGAAAATCCAACATAGCATCTCTCTCACCGTTTCTGTCACCAAAACCATAACCTCCATACACATTATCATAACCTCCTGGTAAGACCCCAATGTGGTCATTGAAGTCCCCTGCTATGACAATTCGAGCTAGGCACACTTCTTACCACCTCATCCAAGTCCTCCTAAAAATTTGTTTTTGCCTCCTCATCCAAGCCCATACACACTATACACATGCAACAAAAACCCCCCAAAGACCAACTTAATCTTCATTAGCCTATTACTTACCCTCTTAACCTCCACCACCTGCCCTTTAAGCTTCTCATCCACTAAGATGCCCACTCCTTTCTGATGCCTATGACTCCTTGAGTACCACAACTTGTACCCATCCACATCCCTAGCCTTAGATCCCACCCACCTAGTGTCCTACACACACGCAATATTAATACTTTTTTTCTTAAGAATCTTCACCAACTCTACGGACTTACCATGAAGGGTCCCAATATTCCAAAACCCTACCCTCAACCTATCTTCTCTCGCCTCTCGCCCACCTCTAACACCCTTCACCGAACTCGCCCTACACCCACCCCAGCCCTTTCCTTCTCACCCCCTCCCAAAGCATCCCCTACCCCCAGCCCTCTCGGATATGACCTTAATCCACCATTGACCCCTCTAGCCACTACTCAAAACCCAAAATAAAGCCCCAAACCGATGCACAAAATAAACAAAGCAACGATACAAAAATAGTTAAGGAAGGCACACACAAAGTGCACTGATCCTCCTAGCAGCTAGAATAAACACACAACAAATAGAAAATAAGAAACAGAAATAAAAGCAAGGAACAGAAATAGAAAACAAACAGCAGAAACAAAATAATATAGAAAACAAAACTATATGCAATGAATAAATATTAAAGTTAAGATGTGAAAGTTTAGATCTCATCGGTGCTCCTGCGTGCTGCTGTTTCTGGTAATTACGATGTCAAAACTAGTAGCCGAAATAAAGTCACCTTGAAGAACGTCGCTGGTGCATCACCGAAGTGTCGCCGGAGTGTTGCAGGTGACTCTTTTGGGTACTGCTGGAATCTGGGTGCCGACTTATGTTGTACCAAGCTGCTTTACCACTGATGGACACATACACTATCACCGGAGTTGATCCGACGGTACCTAATCCCACCTGTAATAGCAGCGATGAGATAGAGAATGGGAATGAAGAGGGAAAAAATAGAGAGAACTGGAGGAAAAGAACTAAGGGGGAAGAAATATGGAGAGGGAGTAATCCTTACCTGCTTCTGGCGTATCTACGCCATCGCCGGCATCAGAGTCTACCGGTCCGAGGAAGAGTACGTTAAGGGTGAGAGTTAAAATGGAACATTAGGGTTTTAACATTAGAGAGAAGAGAGAGAAAAAAATAGACAATATAAAAAACCCAGTGTATTCCCACATAGTGGGGGGTCTGGGGAAGGTAAGATGTACGCAGTCCATATCTCTACCTCTAAAGAAGTAGAAAGGTTGTTTCCGATAGACCCTCAGCTCGAGACACGGAATACTACACAAATACATAGTAAAGCATGGAACAAGATGGCATAACATAAATACGACACCCACAAGTAATAGAAAATAGAGAAAAGTAAACAGATTCGTAATAAAGCATGAAACAAGGTATCATAACAAGAATAATACCCCCACCAAGTAATTCCCTACACTAGCGACCCAAACTGACCCTAGCCTTCTGGCCGAATTCGCGTCCTCTAGATCTTCCTATCTAGGGTCATGTCCTCAGTAAGTTGTAACTGCTCCATGTCCTGCCTAATCAGCTTTCCCCAGTACTTCTTTGGCCTACCCCTACCTCGCCTAAAACCATCCAAAGCTAGCCTCTCACACCTACGAATCGGGGCATCCATTCCCCTCCTCATCACGTGTCCGAACTATCTCAATCGGACTTTTCACATCTTATTCTCCACTGGAGTCACACCTAATGTCTCATAGGCTCCCAAAAATAGGAAATGAACATCAACATTTTGATCTGCAGGACTCTACTAGACACTTTTTCTTGTACCAACAATACTAGCAAAACCTAGGTGCTCTGATACCAATTTGTCACGACCTAATTTATGAGTCATGATGGCACCTACTAAATCCTGCCAGGTAATTCAACCATAATCTGGAGCTAACACAATGGGTTAAATTTGGTAAGAAATGCCCAACATAGACCAACATTAATGAACATAAGTTAAAATATAAACAAAGTGTTCTAAATTGATAAACAATCTTTAAAATATACCAATCCCACGACCTAATAGAGCCAATACAAGAGCATATAAAGTCGATAATACAACCTAAATACTTAGAATATAGTTAATACATCTGTCTCAAATACTAAAGACTGAATATAAAAGAAAAAGGGAAATTGGCGACTTGAACTTCAAGAGCTCACCCCAATCTCTGATATCAATCACCGCACGAGCAATGTTAAATAATGATAGCTTGATGAGGTCCAAGAAACACCTCTTTTTGGAATATGGTATGGTTGTTGTCAAGATATAGTAACCCAACTAAGGTTGGGGTCAAATCCCAAAAGAACACGTGGTTTGCAGTAATCAGCAGTTGTAGTCAACAGGCAATACTGGAACGTAAATTGAGGGATTTGTTTGTAGTAATATCAAGCAAGTAACAACATTAACTCTGGTTGAAATCGGTTATGGGAGAATACAAGGATTGTGTTCCCCTTAGCATCTTAACTCTGTAGGTCTATCATGCATTGTTAAACCAACCCAATACCTTACATGCAGAACCGATAATTTATGTACCTCCTACAGTTATTTGGATGATTAGGGGGTTTTCACCCATTACCTATTAAGTCTTAGAGTGTCGCATTACTAACCCTTACCTTGGTCCCAGTCAACTATCACCTTTTGAGTCTCATGGTATTAGATGAAGGATAATAATCATTCACATATACCATTGTGCTGCAATGGATTGACAATTAACTACCCAACTTACAGTTGTATTATCTTTTCCTAGTTACTACCCCTTTTTTAGAGCAAGTAGTAATATCTAGGAGGGATCCTAATGTTTGCAACTGCTAAGACAACTATTATAATAAAGATAAAGCAATGCATGCCATGGGTATTGGTTACTATCAATAATCGTACTTTACTTACTTCATCGATTTGTTAGGGTTTCCACAAACCCAGCTATGGGTTTTAGCCTCTCATACTTGTGAAGAAATCAATAACATTCATATTGGAAAGCAAAGATAAAATCACAATGATAAGATGAAAGAAAACCCACAACCGTAAGCTGAATAATCAAGCAAAGTCAATGCAATGAAATTCAAAGATCAAAGATGGATCTTCAAATCAAAATATGTTTATAAGTATTCAAAGTGTCAAATCTCTACTAAAAAGTACATAAGGGGTATTTATAGTAGAAGAGAAAACCCTAAAAACTAAGCCAGAATGAAATAGGAGAAAATAGGGTCAGTGACTACCTGTTTTCTGCACCTGCGGTTTGATCCTGGCCGTAGGTTGTACCTGAGGTCTGCTCTGGATGTAGGTACCAACTGCAGGTACTGAATGCAAATTTTCCTGCAAGCCAGTTCTCAGGATTTTGGACTTCAATTAACTATTTTGTGTACCCACGGTCCGTAGGTCCTACCTGCGGTTTGTAGGTCAACTTAGTAGGTGTCAGGAGTTAGTTTTTCAGCTCTTCTTTGATTCTCAAACATGCTTTGATCATGATCAAGTCAAAAAATATCTCAATTATCCATAATTGCTCTAAAAGTATCCAAAATCACTTTATCACTATTTTCATAAACTTATCATCCAAATCATAGTTTTCTGTTAAACATACCCTAAACAAATCATATCTAACAAAAAGGCCTTAGAAACTTGAATATTTTTCTTATTTTAAGCATTGAAAGAGCTATATTTCTATAGCACATCAACACTCACTTAGAACGTGACGCAACCTAGATCGGAGCCTTGTCATAATGGGAATCCCAAGTCCACCTAGTACCGAGGACCACTCTCTTAACCCAACCCAACCACCTTATATAGTCTTAGATGAGCTGAATTTTCAAGCATATAAAAAGATTACACAACGCTCTCATGAAGACTTTGGGATAGGGTCACAACCATGACCGACCCAACCAAGTCAGTCCATACCAATCCAACCATCCATACTATACCAAACCAAAGAGATTATCAAAACATAATATGAAAGTCAAATCCAAAATAAATATGATAGAATAGTATAAAATTATGTTCGATGATCCCAGCCTCCCAGCTTATTCCAATGTCAAGGCTAACACCAATATTGATCCTGCCCATTCCAACCCCTAGAAGTACCACAAAGCCTCTATCCAAAAGAATACAAATATCCAGTTGGGACATGCCCCCAACTATGGCCAAAACCGATATCCAGAAAGAAAATAAAAGTCTAAGAATGTCTAACATAAAATGATGCCTTCCGAAAGGATGGAGGCTCACCACTTTAGTCCAATAAGTTGTCCTCGAATCAAGTACTACGAAGGAGGAGTCGAACATTCGATTCCTACGTAGCGTGGGTATACAACCGCCAATAGATGGGTCAATGCGTGAATACTAGCATGAATCTCGGGATAAGGATAAAGTAATCTAATTTATCAACATCAAGTGAAAACCATCCAATGCAAACAACCATACATTTATATAAGTACTGGGATAAGGGATCGGGTTTAGCATGCTATTTAAAACCTTAACCCAAGTCGTGTAGCTTAGCTATCCCACCACCTACGGGCTATATTGGTTCAACTTTCTCTGATGAAAGGGTCCTGGTGCGTATAGCCACACGACCAGGCAATAACCCTGGGACGACTAGTACATCCCCCCAATATAAATGTGACACTCGCACGTGGCTATCGAAGACCCCTCATATCAGTAAATATGAGTTTTCGATTTTGATCCCCCCTGGATCGCCACCTTCCACAACTTAGATTACATTTTCTGCCATTAATGCCCAATTAAAACCAAATCTAAACAATCCAATTATCCATTTATTAACCAAGGCTATTTGATAAACTAGTGGTATTATCATACCACAATACTTGCAAGCATTATCCTTAGCCAATCCATTTAGATTAAGGGGACTCTCGATGCCTTTTTCATTTACCATACTAACCTCTTGGGAGACTACCATGTTCTCCACAAGTATAACCAATTAGCCTTTAACCTCTGTAAACCATTTGTAGTTTCATGCATAAACTAAAAACAAGCAAGAGTTGCCTTTTAAAAGAGTCAATGCAATAAATATATCTTTATAACCATTTAATCAAACACCTTAGGGGCATAATATAACCAAAACCAAATTCCATTACCATGTAATTACATTATCCCAAACCACCATTAATGCATAAAAAGCATAATTAAAATCATAAGAAATCATAACCAAGCCTTTAACATCAAAATCCCCAAATCAATGATTGAAAATCAAAACCATGCAAAAGTAAAAACCATGAAACCAACTATATAACTATGCCTTTAATTTAAATTACAAGTATGGAAGAGAATCATGCCTTAAATTAAGAAGATTGATGGAAAGAATTTATCAAGATAAGCCCCAAAGTAATCCCTTAGTTGAAACCCTAACTCTTTGCCCTTAAAGCTCTTGAGAGAATTATGATATATTTTGGAAGAGATTCTAAGTGTTTAAGAATAAAATGTTAGGGTAAATAACCTCCTAAGTATATTAGAAGTCATGGGTCTTTATTAGGGTAAGTAGGGAAATATCAAGAATACCCCCACTTAAATCTCATACAAACCCGACACAAGGTTATGACTGACCTCCTTGAGTCATAACCTATCTTACGGTTGATACCCACCCAATCCTTAACCATGGATCAGACATTATTCAGAATACGACTCATCCAACCAATTCGTAACCTCAGGATACGATCCGTACCCATGATCCGTATCCCTGGCAGAATGTAACACCTGGAGGATCAAACACTGACCACCTTACGAGTCACCTATACGACTTGTGCCCATAACTTACGACCCATACCCTTAAGTCATATCCATTTCAGTGTCTAAGAACATCTCACCAACTAACACTAGTCAGTTTATGACAGGTCTTCACCACTCGTACCCCAGCTTATGACTCATACCATGAGTCATAATGGGTCCGAAGAATGAGATTCCTGGAAATTTTCTAAGGGTCCAAACCTGGGATGCTTCAGAATGCTTGCATGTCCTCGGGCAACAAAATCACAACAAAACAAAAATGACACTTAACTAGGAGAATCTAAGATACTCAAGGTAGTCAGTCATCATATTAAGTTCAAATCACAACATCCCCTCCTATATCACTTTTTCAAAGCCAACTGTGTATGAATATGAAGCACAGTAATATGACACAATGGAATCAAGGTATGAAAATTATATTAGCAATAGATAACCACTCATAAGTACAAATTACACTATCCAAAACAGGCAAATAGATAGAAACATGAAAGAAATTCTAGCCAATGCATGTCAAATACCATAGGCTTGCCTTTATTTTCTTTATCTTAGCATTCAGATAGTCAAGTTAGGATCACTATAGGACTATCCATGACTTATAATGTAGGGTTGGGGATGGTACGATAGATACAGACATTTAAAGTGACTAAGCCTCCTTGGTACTAGACTAACTTTTATGGTCTCACTTACTAGCCAATTTTCTTCTTATTCCACCCTTATTTCTCTCTTTTTATTCTTTAATGCACATTCAGGTTGGGTGTGTCTTTTATTCTTTTTTTTCACTATTTTCATAATTTTTCTTTTTCTTTGGCTATCACATCCAACCCTACTAACTTTTTCTCTCATTTTACCCTTCTTCATACCTATTTTATACTACACATCCTTATAATATAGCCACCCTCAACTTAGGCTTTTTGCCTGAGTTAAGGTGCACAATATCCAAGGAGGACCTGGGCCAAAACAGGTTCACTATAATACAAATGAGAAGAAGAATATGTGAAATAAGAGAAATAGGATATAAGGCTCTAAATAGGGATCAAGGGATATAATGCACATATTGAAGGTAATTTAGGCTAAAAATGGACTAAAATAAAAAATGGCCTATGATCCTTTCCTAACTAACTATCCTTCAACCTAGGCAAGACTAACCAGGCAAGTTCTGAATTCAATACACAAAGAGAACTAGGTAGTATCTCACACACACCTAGCACAGAGTCAATATTACCGACTATTACCTATCCAGTTCATGCAATTGTTAGCAAGTGATTATCATTTCCCTAATCCTAATGCCATAACAACATCCACAATGTTCACATATATATACATCTACACAGTTCTAAAACACAATTTTTTTTGGAGGGGTATCAAAAATCAATCAAAACATGACTACTACCCTAAATTCTTAATAATCTCCTAATTACACAAAAACATCACAATAAGTAATAAAATACAGTACAACACAAAATTAACCTAGACATGTCAGTTCTACAACTATACCATGGCCGATAAGAAAAGAAGCATGACAACAAAAACACTTGGCGGCATGGTATGCCCACCCCAACTAAAAAGTTTTCAATGCACTAAAATAGAATAAAATAGAGGAAAGTGAGAACATACCTAGGATGCACTAAGCATCTGTGTCATGATTTTTCCTAGATGGGGGTATATCAATAGGCATAGGACATGGTGGTGGCAGTGCACTATGAGAATATGCACCCGTAGCTAGCTCGGCAAGCCTCTACCTATCAACAAATCCAGTCTCTATCAAATCGTGGGTGGCCCTTTTTAGGGCTTTCTCATATTGCCTAGCTGGATTCTGTAGTTCCCCCACTCGACCTCTCTTGGTCCCAACTATAGAGACTGACACATCATCATTCATAAATAAATTGAAGTATTTAAGACTATGCAAAGTTGATGGTTGAATAATTGGGGATATAACTAGAGGGATTGATAACATGTGGCTCTCAGTGAGAGAGCACACCTATGCTCTAAGTATTTACACCTACTCCCTAATATCTTCTAACTTCGGTGACTCAACCTCTGCAAACCTATCTCCTACACGTATCTTATCAACACCTAGTGTATTTGGTACACTGGCCCCTGCAACATCATCCTTATTAATAGTGTCTACTACAGACACAACTCACATATTGTATGGCTGTTGTACTTTCATACATACATCAAACACTACTTGCTCATCGTTCAATTTGAAAGTGATATCCCCTAAGTCCATATCAATCAATACCCTACCAGTGGATAGGAAAGGTCTACCCAACATAATGGGGGCTTGACAATTCACCGTATAATCAAGAACCATAAAATCAGTGAGAAACATAAGGGATGCAATCCTCACTTCTTCATCACATAAAAACCCCAATGGTTTTTTCATAGATTAGTCATCCATCAACAGCTTTATGCATGCAGGTTTAAGTTCCCCCATCCTCAACAGCTTGTACACAACCAGTGGTATCATATTTAATCCTGATCCCAAGTCATATAAAGACTGCTTGACATTTAAAGGCCTAATAGAATACAAAATGGTGACTGCTCCGGGATCCTTCTTTTTTCTACTAATGGTAAGAAAGAAGTCGTACTACAAGAGTGCACATGATCATTGGGATCTATAACCCAATCCTCACAAACACTATACTCAAAGTCATCGTCACCCTATGTCGAATTCTCAAACTCTACCCCAGGTGTCTCATCATTTTCAGTGCTATCAATATTCAACTCCTCAATAGTAGGTATATAAGGATCATCAATAGTGTCACCACAATTAGTGGTGATAGATAGAAAATAACTTGTAGCTGGTGTACTCTGAACTTTTTCACTCAAAAGAGTAACATGTTATTTTTGTTTGATCATGGCAGGTATTTGCTCGAACTGGTGCTCCAACTGCTTGATAGTAGTGGCATGAGACTCCACCTTCTGGGTCAATCCTGAAATGTTAGCCTTAATCTCCTTAAGACTGTTCTCCTAATTTTCTTAATCCTTCACCAGTTTGGTCAACATTTCTTCCATTCTTGATTCTGTATCTCGTCTGCCAGGCGGAATGTACTTGTCTCTCTTTTACTTACAATTATCTCTCCATCTCCAGTCACCGTCTCTATCTGTACTATGGTATTTGTAGCTGTTATAATAGTTCCAACCTTGGTTCCCTTGACCTTGGGCTCGAAAACCCTCCAACTGATAATCTGAATACCTAGCCTCCTCTTTTAATGCAGACTCATAAGCTTTGGAAGCTTCACCCAGTGCTCCTACTGTATGAAATTTTTTGGAATTCATGATCACAAATTGCTTTGCCAATCCACCAATAACAGTCTTTAGTAGTACAATCTCTTGTGCTACAGAATCATCAGCTACTCCCTGGTCACCAATAGCTCTAATAATGTAAGTACCAGAACTTTTTTCGTCCTCTCGAGTTTTCCACATTCAATTAGTTAGACAGATCTGGTCTAGAACATCAGAAGCTACCTCCTAGTGTAATCTCATAAATACTCCTGTAGAGATAGCTCTAGAACTGATGGTCAGGGCTCTATAAAATAACTCCATTAAGTTTGTCCCTGAAATCTGATGGTTGGGCACCATACTTAACTTCTTATTGAACCTGAACCAAGCCTCATACATGGGCTCTGACTGCAGTTGCCTGAAATTATAGATCTCATCCATGAGATTCAATACCCTGGATAGAGGAAAGAACCTATTCAAGAATTATTTGTGCAACTCTTTCCATATAGTGATAGATCCTTCTGGTAGTTCCCTTAACCATAAATATGATTATCCTGTAAATGAGAAAGGAAAAAGCCTTAGTCTTAGTGCCTCTTGATCTACCCTCGATATGGTATATGAAATGCATATCCCAATAAAATTTACCAAGTGCATGCTTGCATCATCTGTTGGCAACCTCACAAACACACCCTTCAAGTGTAAGAGCCAAATCATAGCACTAGAGATATTGAACTTAACATCAGAAGATAAAATAGGCAGAATAATGACTCCTATATCAGTCGACTTATCGTATCCTAAATCTTCTTCATTATCAATATATGGCTGAATAAATTGATATGCTGGGATCACTTGTGGCCGACGTTTATTCTAATCTTCATTGAGTGTTGCTCGACAGTTTGCTGACTATCTCTCAACAACATCTTGAACTTCGTCTTCAGGGAGATTATCCCTAGTTGCTTCTGACATCCTACTATGTGATTATAGGATCTTCTCTGAAATCAGTGGGAGTAAGGGATCATCTCTACTCCGTGTGCTAGGCCTACACTGGCGTATGCCCAACTAAGAATAGAAAAAAAAAACCCCAAAAACTGCAATGACTTTAATCTACAAATTAACTTTGTGATCCCTGACAACGATGTTAATTTCTTGATGACGTCCAAGCAACACCTTGTTTTAGATAATGGTACGGTCACTGTCAAGATATAGTAACCCAACTAAGGTTGGGGTCGAATCCTAGAGGAACATGTGGTTTGCAGTTATCGATAGTTTTAGTCTACTGGTAGTATTGGAAAGTAAATGAGGGGGGTTGTTTGTAGTAATCTTGAGAAAGTAACAATATTAACTCTAGTTGAAACTAGTTATGGGTGAACACTAGGATTGTGTTCCCCCTGGCATCTCAACTCCGTAGGTTTATCGTGCATTGTTAAAATAACCCAATACCTTGCATACAGAACCGATAAGTTATGTATCTCCTACGATCTTCTGGATAAGTAGGGGGATTTCACACTTTACCTATAGAGTCTCAAAGTGTCGTGTTACTAACCCTTACCCTAGTCCCAGTTAACTATCACCTTTTGAGTCTCAAGTTATTAGATAAAGGATAATAATCATTCACATATATTATTGTACTGCATCGGATTGACTATTAACTCCCTAAATTATTATTGTCTTTATTTTTTCCTCGTTACTGACCCTTTGTTAGAGCAAGTAGTAAATCTAGGCGGGATCCTAATATTTACAACCACTAAGACAACTTTTATAATAAAGATAAAGCAATTCATGCCATGGGTATTAGTTCCTATTAACAATCGCACTTCACCTACTTTGTCAATTTGCCAGGGTTTCCACAACCCTAGCTATGGGTTTTAGCCTCTCATAATTGTGAAGAAATCAATTACATTCATATTGGAAAGCAAAGTTTAAATCACAATGATAAGATGAAATAAAACCCAGAATCATAAACTGAATAATCAAGTAAAGTCAATACAATGAAATCCCAAGATCATAGATGGATCCTGAAATCAAAATATGTTTCTAAATGTTCAAAGTGTTGAACCTCTACTAAAAAGTATAGAAGGGGTATTTATAGTACAAGAGAAAACCCTAGAAGCTAAGCCCAAATGAAATAGGAGAAAACAGGGTTGATGGTTACCCGCTTCCTGCACCTGCGGCTTGGTCCTGGCCGCGGGTTGTACTTGCGGTCTGCTTTGGGCATAGGTACCAACCGCAGGTATTGGATGGGAATTTTTTTTCAAGTCAACTCTCAAAATTTTAAAGTTTTGGTACCACTTTATGTACCCGCGGTCTCAATACACCCCATCTCAAGGGTCTAATAAGCATAAAGGCTCACCAAAGCTAGCATGTCATAGCCTAAGGTGGTTCGAAAGTCTACTTCTACTCCTCGAGTTCTATTCTTAGGCAAATTTCTACCCGAACTAGGCTAAAGGTATCTAATTTCACTTTTAGATATCAATAAGCCTTATTAGCTCTAAGATAGAAAATTCCCCTATAACATGAATAACTAGGCTAATTATGCCTAATTTGAAATTTAAGTTATTCTTATGCTAAGCTTGAGGAATGAAGTTCAATTCATCTAAAGCACAAGGAAACAAGCTAAAAATATTCAAGCTTACGATATCAAAATAGCCTAAATGGCTCAAGTAACCCCAAGTCTTGCAATTCATCAAACCAATACCTAAAATCCATCCCAATCCAACATAATATCATAAATATAATATGGAGTAGCTCAATCTAACAATGGTTAAACCTAACCCACCTCAATTCCAAAGAACACTCAACAATCTACTAAACCTTCGTTTTTTTCATTTTGAGAAGCTTCTTCAAGATGCCACACTATCAAAAACACATTCTACTCATCAATACGAGAATATCGATACCCATATTTCACCATTATGCTTCGGGGTCAAAATCATGCCAAAACCCTCATGTGGATCCCACTCATAGAAATACACATTTTCGAGACCAACCCAATATGATATCAACCTCATGGGATCAAAATCCTAAAAAATGGATAAAAAATAAGCAAACTTTTGGCTAAAATTAAGCCCTAAGTGATTTGGGACTTTGTAAAAAACTCAAGAAATTCGAGCATGAATTTGAATTATTCTTACCTTAAATTCAAAGATATTCGTGAAAATATATGTTAATCAAGCTCCCAAGTCACCCCCAAGACACAATTTCAAGTTATCACACTCTTTTAGGGTTTTATGGCTCTCAAAGATGCGTGGAAATGAGCAATTTAATGACAATGGAGTTTATTTATACCCATATCAGGTTTTTGGGTGTTGCAATCACACATGATAGGTTGCAGTCACACACTGGGCAGTAGGAGGAGATATTGCTATCACAACACTCCCTCTGTGTGATTTCACTACCTATGCACATGAGGTGCGATCGCGGTGCCCCACACCAGATACAACTGAAGCTGAAACTTGAAAATATTTCTAGTTTCCGCTAAGGCCTTTGGATTTATTCAAAATCCAAAATACGCAATGAACTATGAAACCGTACTAAATTTGATGTTTTGGATGCAATGTTAAAGTTGGATTTTTCATCCGAGGTCATTTCGACCAAATATAAGTCCCACACCCAAATTTTTAATTTTCCAACTTTTCGATCAATCGATCGAAATGAGCTCTGGTGCATCGGAACCTGGAACAAAGGTATAACTAGCCTAAAATTAATATTTTGGAGTTACTAGCGTGATAGGAATTAGCATCCGAAATTGTTTTATTGATGTTTTCGCCCGGTGATCATTTGGAACCAGTGAAGACTTCCAAACAAGGAATTGGCTATAAAAACTAAACGAACTGTCCGATAACTGAACTATCAGTTCCATTAAGTCATAAATGACTTGGGGCGTCTATGAAAAAACTTTAACGACAAAAAATAAGCAAAAATATGAAAAATGACCTGAAGGGTCATTACAATTTTTGTGGTTCAAAAAATTTGGACTCATGGAAAAAGTATTTTTTGCAATATTTTGCCAAGTTTTTTTGCCTGTTTTTAAGCCTATTTCATATAGGAAAGGGTTGTTGAAACCTTTTGCGTTTTTTTTGCCTATTTTTCTGGGCTAAAAATTTGACTCTTTTAAAAGTGAAAAGACAATTTTGTCTAAAGCGGAATTTTTCAATAAAGGGCAAAAAGTTTAAATATCATTTCTGACGCCCTTCACAGTTTTAATATATTAGATATTAAAGATAGAGATTAGAGATTTGAGATGCCTATTCACAGGAATATGTTACACTTTTTATGGGGTATAAGGGTTTAGGTGGAGTAGATTCCAAAAAGCCCTAATAGTGTTTGATTTCTTTTTATAGAGTCCCACAAAATTTCGATGTCGACATGGACTCTTTTAGTTATAGTAGGTGATTTTTCCTAATTTTAAAACTAGTATAACTGCTTTCTTTGCAAGAGTATAAAGGGGACTTGCCTCTTTGATAAATATTGACCTTGTGAGAATTGAGATTTCTCTTAGTTGTGACAAGGTAATGCAAAAGCGTTTCCAAGGGGAATACCATCCACACGAGGGTTTAATACTGGTTTTTCTAATTATTAGCTTAATTAGGGTGTTTTTTCTTTAATGAATATTTTAATATTTTCTTTTAATTTGAATTTTATCTGATCACCTTTGTTGCTTCTTTAATTCTTGTCGTTCCCTTTCAAATTCTACATCATCATATCCGATGACTAAAAGTTCTACTAACAAATAACGAATTAGTTTGGAGTAGAAAAAAAATGACAATAAAGTTTTACTAGGCAAAATATTAAAGAGGGAAGTTGCGTAATCCTTGATCAACCACAAAACACGTGCGTGTTTTAAATTAAAGTCTTAGACGTCTGTGCATTCCTTTGTAAATAAAAAATTCCTTTGGTCCAAAATTTTTCTTGTCAAATGGGTTTACCGGGTATATAGGGGTTCTAATGCCCTATGGTCATGCATAAACAAAGTTGATAATATCGTGTTGAATGTTCAAACTCCATCAAGGAATCACTTTCTTTTTCAGTAGCAATAAATTAATACTAGTCGATAGGCAAAACACGCACACTATCTCTTCTTCTGATGTCATTAGTCAAGAGTGAACCGCGTATTCACACTTCAATTTGAATTTGGGACATTGGCTTGCAAATAGTTTATTGGATCATGTCAACTTTCATTCTTGATACTGATCTTATAGAGTTATAGAAAATTCAAAACAAACAGATATCTTGTTATCCAGATACATAAATCAGTCTGATTATCGTTTTCCAAGAAAATTCTAGGTAGCTTCGAGCAATAATTCTCTCTTTGTCTGTATTGTTTCGAGGAACTATAGTACTAATAGAAAAGATTACTTTCAGTCAAATCTGTGGTGGTAACAATTTTCTTGCTTCTCTTCTTCTTTAAGCAAATTATTTTAATCATTTCTTGTTCATTGAAATATGGGAAAAGAATCAAATATGCCCCTAAACTTTGCGAAAATATTTAAATATATCCCGTTAAAAGTTTAGTTTATCAATACCCTTATTGTCCAAGTTTTGGTCTATATAGATCCCTGCTGTTAAGTTTTGGGTCATATATACCCCTATTGTCAAGTTTTGGATCATATATACCTTTGCCGTCCTTAATTGCTTTGCTGGAATTTCCCAACCCCTTTTTCCTTTTTTATCTCTTACGAAATTATATTTGTCACATCACTTTTTTATTGTCACATCACATATAATTAAATTTACCCCTTTTTTCTACACATTAAACGTCCGTCAAATGCTCTCATCTACCTCACAATCTCTTTGAATATTCTCTAATTTGTCGAAATTCCTTTGTTGTATTTTCAGATTCTTGCGTAACCACTTCTCTCATACATACATACGTACGTACGTATAAAAGATATCTTCTTAATTGACAACTTGCTTTTGCTGTTTATATATGGACTATCTCTTTTACACTTGTACATCCCAATTTCTCACTTGGGTTTTCCTTATACTTCTTATTCTTGATGTTGTAATTGACGGTAGTACGAAAGATGGAGTCGGTTGATTATACTAAAATAATTTGTAGTTGGTAAGCACTTTAACTCTTAGTAGGGGGTGCGGATAACTAACTTGTAAAGATAAAAAGTAAAATATATCCATTATATTTCATCCATATTTTCCATATTTTCTCTCCAATATTTTAAATATTTGTGGTCTATCATTTTATCCTGTAGTAATTGCAGAGTTACAGATTTCTGTATAATAATTTATCCTAATTGTACTGTAATGTATATCTAATTCTAGATTTTCAATGTTATTTATTATTTTGTGCTGTTCTTCTCATAGAGAGTTTTTAAAATTATATAAACTATCACATGTACTTTTTCCTAAATTTTCTAAGGTTTCTTCTATCCATATTAATTTTTCTTTTAGATTCTCCATTATTTTTCTAATTCGGTTTCTATAATTTCTTATTTAGATTATCTTGATTTTCTCTAGTTTTTCTAATATATTCTAACATCTCTTAATCTGAATAATATCCGTCTGGGTAATTATCCAGGTATAACTGTGCTATCCAATTTATAGTTTCAATTTCATAGTCTAATACTTTTTCTAATATTATTTTCTTAATATCTATAATTTCTATATCTCTAAGTATATATAAGATTAAGACTTTAAGATTATCTATCATTTAAAATTGACTAAATATTTTATTATAATTTTTTGTAGTTGTTTGTTTTAGTCTTAGTAGTTCTTGCATATTTTCATTAAGAAATTCTATATATTTTATATCTTTAGTTTTCATGTATTTGTCTAAATTTACTTTCATTTGTTTTTCTATTAACTGTATGTTTCTCATATCTTTTTTCAAAAATTCTAGATATATGTAATTTATCATGGTAAGTATTTGTAAGAGTAGTTAGGTAGGTATGGTATGTAATTTATTCTAGTCATATAATATTTACCAAATGTTTTTTCTAATATGATTTTTCTTATATCTACTACTTTTATATCCTTAAGTGCATAGAAAATAAGTATTTTAAATTTATCTACCATTACATCAGATAAATAATTATTCATTTTCATAAAATTGTTATTTTCAAAATATTCTCTTCAATTATGTACATAACAAAATATGGTCATCTTAGATTACTATATACTAGATTATTCTTAAATAACATGTTCTTCGGTCACTATTAGCATGGTAATCTGGATATTTTTCCCTTAAACAGCGCCTCTACTCTGGTTACTCCCCACCACGGCTTCTTGCCTCATTGGTTTCACCTTTAGGATGGCGTAGTTCTTAGGGATTTTTCTCCGTTTCCACTTTGCTAATAAACTTCTTAACATATTATTCTTCGAATAATTCTACTATAAAGTAACTAACATGAATTTATTTTATCATACCATGATTGTTGGGAATTATGAATTTAGCTATTCATAATCATAAATAAATATACCTGTTCGGGTAGGTTTGATATTTCTAAGGTTTGTTCCTCCATAGTTTTTTCCATTGAAATAAATCTGTTTTTTAATAACTAAGCAAAATATTTGTTGTGGACAGGAGAGAGTTTTTGCTTCAACACATGAAGGCTTGCTTTCTCTGCTGCCTTCTATGCCTCTATTTATAATCAGAGAATGAATAATTTACATGGTTCTAATGTTACAAAAGTAAAAAGGATATCCTAATATGTCTTTACACGTTTCCTCTATACATTTGTCCTAAAATGACAATAATGGTGAAATCTAATAAATGAAATAAGAAAAAGTCAAAAAGGCTAAAGCTATTTACATGATTTCACGTATATTTCAAAGTTAGCTTTTTCTTTTCTCCATATGTCGCTTTCTTCCTTTAATGCTTTGTCTATTTTTGCTCCGTCTTCTTTTTATCTTTTGTTCGTATCTGTTGATTTTTTATCTTCTTTCCAGCTGACATTCTTATCTTCTTGATTCTTTTATTCTAGGCGGACTTCTGAGATAATATTATCTTCTCCATTACATCTCGTACATTGATGGTCTGGATATTTGTGTCCAATTATCTTGCAATATCTTGTCAATAATCCATCTGAAATAAATTCTCTCTTAATTGCTCTTGCAATAGATTGTTTTTCTGGGTTAAGTAATGTCATTATCCATTGCCTAACATCTTCCATATCTGCTTGTCGTAGTTCTTTTGAATTTGAATAAATCATTTGATGGTCTCTTGAATAATAGCTCCATATTGGATTTCCATTGGCATAATTATTTGCTAATTCTTGAATAATTGTAGCTAGTCCAATGAGTCGTTTATTTGCGTAGAAATCAGGTATCTCAATTCTGGGTATCTCTGGCTGCTGCATAATATCTTTCGGTATAATCATATTTCTGGTTAATCCTATTTTTACGACTTGTATAACTGGTTTTATTTCGTCGTACAATATCTCTGCTGGTTATTCTTTATATAACACTTTATATAAAATAGATTTCCTTTGGTTATTCTTTTATAGGTGGTGAATATTTTATATAATTCTTCCATAGCTGTTAGTTCTTCTCCGTCTTGGGTATATATGGTATTTAATAATCTATAGTCAAAACAGGTTTTTATTAAGCTTGGCTTGGTTTTAGGTAGTGCAATTAGCTTGTTGTAACCTTGTAATTTTTGGGTTATATAGTTTGTGTTTGGTTCTTTGATATTTGTAGCTCTGGAGTTAAGGTTTAGGAAAGTTTGTACTCTGTAGATATTTTCTATGTATTTTTGGGTTGTATAGTTGTAAACTTTTTTATCTTGGTTCAGACTATCTCGGTATGTGGTAATTTGTGGGGGTATGAACAAGGGGCCTTTTTGTGTTTTTGGTATAAATGGTTTCTCAAATAACTTATTCATATTCATATTCTGATATCTTTGTCTACTAACTCCTCTGCTTGTACCTGCAGAAGTAGATTGATAAGCGTTATAGGTTTTATGGAGTGTCACATCGTCTCCTTCTAGCTCTGAAACTTTAATGTCTTCCAATCGACATAGCTCTGCACACTGCAGAGTTAGTTGATTTGTAGCTATAGACTTCAGTTTAACTTCATTAGTCTTTAGCTTTTCTATTTCATTAGCCATACTGTCCACTTTCATTGAAAGCGTAGTTAGGGTGTTGAGTATTTTTTCTAGAGTATCCTCTTCTATTATATCAGTCTGTGTAGCTTTGTCTTGATATGATATCTGCAATAACATTTTTGTTAGTACTAATTACTTCAATTATAAAGGTGAAATTTAATATATTCAAGACAAGTCTCCGAATCTCTTTTGTTGTAACTGAATTTTGTATTTTCTTTGTTAACCACCAGCGTACCTGTGTATTATCCGTTCGTACAATAAACTTGTTATATACAATATATGGTTCAAATGCTAACAAACATTTATATAATGAACATAATTCTTTCCTATTTATTTCCCATTTTATTTCTGTTTCATTGAACGTACCTGAGTAGTATCTACAATGGTGTTCTAATTTTTCTGCTTCATATCGGTATTTAAGTACTCCTCCATAACTACATTCACTAGCATCTGCTTCTACTATATATATAAATTTTCTATTTTCATCCGGAAATTGTAGTTTTGGTAATTCTTTACAAAGTAATTTTATTTTCTGAACTTGTTTTTTATCTTCTTCATTATAATTATATTCTACATCCTTTTTTAATTTTTTCTGTAGTAGTTTTAAAGTTTCTGCTAATTTTGGAATATATTCCCTTACTTGGTTTACTAATCCTAAAAATGATTGTAATTTCTTTTTTGTATCTAATTCTTCTTTCGAATTTATTATTTTTTGTACTATATGTTGTTACATTTTTACTCCACTCTTATCTATTTGTATTCCTAAAAATTCTATCTGATTTTTCATGATTTCAGCTTTCTTTTTACTTAGACTTATTCTCAATTTTTCTATTATATCTGTAAATTGTCCTAATAATTTTAAATGTTCTTCTTTAGTTTTTGTATATAATAATATATCATCTATATATACTATACAATTAGATAATTGTTTAAAATAACTATCCATGAAATATTGATATCTACCTGGTGCATTTTTATATCCAAATGGTAATACGTTCTATTCATCAAATCCTTGTGGTACCGTAAATGCGGTTAATTCTTTAGATTCTTCTTCTAACTTTAAATGGTAAAATCCTAATTTACAATCGAATTTACTAAAATAATTATATCCCTGTATTTGTCTTATTTTTAATATCTTATTTGGTATTGGATAATTATATGTCATAGTTTTTGCATTTAAATTTCTATAGTCAATAACCATTCTACTCTTTCCTTTTTTTTGTTCACTATGTTTATTTACTATAAATGCTGGACTATTATATTTACTATTACTTTTTTGTATATATTGTTTTTCTAATAATTCATCTATATGCATTTTAAATTCTTTTAAATCGTCAAAATTATATGTTAATGGTTTCTGGGTTATTATGCTATTTTTATCTAATAATTCAATTTTTATAGTAGTTTTATGTTTTTCCCATCTTTTTAATGGATCTTCACTATATAATTGTTCTAATTTTTTCTTAATTATTTTTATCTTATTTATTGAAAATATAGTTATTTCTGTTTTATTTATCGAAAATACGACTAGTTCTATTGTATCTTCAGTATTTTTTGTATTTTTTAACTTTTGTGTAATTTTTTCACTTCCTTTTATCCAATCATTTTTCTTTCTTATTTTATTATTAACTCTTTTTGCTCTTACTTTCTGTTTACATGGTGTTGTAAACCACCAATCTGTTCTAGTTATTATATGTGGGTATAATTTATCTAAAAATGGCATTCCTAAAAGTATATCTTTTGATGTTAGTTCATAATTATAAATTTCTTCTATTGTTAATATCTTATTCCATACTTGTATTTTTACATTCCTAGCTTTATAAGTAATTAAGCTTCCTTCATTATTAAATCCTTTAACTATAATTGGTGTTTTTAATTTATCCCATTTGCTTTTTGGTAAACAATTATATCTACATAGATTAGCTTCTGCTCCTGTATCTATCATAGGCGTATAATATCTACTGTAATATCCTTCTACTACTATCTTCATTAATACATATATTTTCATTTTATGTTAAGGCTCTTCTTAAGAATAATTTCTCTCTGTTATATGTTAAGGTTAATTGTGTATGTTCTATATTATATGGTTTTACTTGTTCTAGCCATTTTATTCTTAATATTATATCTACTTTTTGCATTTCTTCCTTTACTTCAAATTCTATTTTTATTTTTCTAATTCCTATTATTATTTCTTTTTTCTGCTATATTTTTACTATTTATTAAGCTTCTTGGTAGATCTGGGCATATATCATTATCATTTTTTATTTTTTCATTTTTTACTAGATATTTTGCTATATAATTTTCTTCTTGTCCTGTATTTAAGAGTATTAAATATTCTTTTTCATTTACCTTTCCTGTTATGTAATATTGGTTTATATTATTTGTTGAATTTATTTCATAACTTGTTCTTTTTTATGATCTTGATGATTTTGGTTTTTCATCAGCTATTCTTTTCGTTGTACTTATTCTATCATTTATTATTTCTAAATTTTCTTCTATATCTATGTCTCTATAGCTATAATCATTATAATCTATTGTTTTTACAATTTGTTCGAATGGACTTTCGATTTGTATTTTGTTAATCTTATTTTTTCCTGTTATTTTATGTTTTGTTGTTAGTACATATAAATTTTTGCATCTTGCTGTAAATATTTTACTTCTTGAGGTTAATTCTATTCCTGATATTTTTCAATATAATACTAATGATTTATCTATATTTTTATCTGTTACCGCTACTGAATAATTTGCACTTATTATAAATTTAAATTTTTGGTATATTAAATTTCCTTTTATGGCAGTTATTATGCTTTTTTCTATAGGTTTTATAATTCTATCATCTGCTAAATATAATTCTATTGGTGTATCTATTCCTTCTCTAAAACATGCTTTTATTAATATCTCTGTACCTCCAAGGTGTACATATTTTATTGGGTCTCTACTTTTTATATCGTTTATCTCTTTGTTAATTATTCGTTTTGTTACTAGTGGTATATTAGCTTTACTTTTTGCATATCTACAGTCTATTACATGTTCCTTTTGGCTTACTACATAATATTCTTCTTTTTTCTTAGTAAATAGATTTCTTATTGTTGGTATTTTAAATATTTTTTCTACACTTAAGTCTAATTCTTTTCCTTTTATTTCGTCAAATATGTTGCTGTCAAATATTATTTTTTGGTATGTTTCTTCATCATTTAAATATTCTTCCTTTGTTATTATTTTTATATCTTCTTCAGTCATTTGATTCATCTATTTCACTATCTATTTCATTATCTGTTTCGTTTTCTGAAATTTCATATATACTATCCTCACTTTCTAATTCATAATCTATATAATCTATCTGCATATATTCTGTATTTTCTATTTTTATTTCTGATATTTGTTTATTTTTTAGATTTTTAGGTAATTTACAATCTCTAGCTAAATGTCCTAATTTTTCACAATTATAACAAGTACATTCTTTTATAGATTTCTTTTTTCTATATGGTCTTTTGTATTTATAATTTCTTACATAATATAAATCTTGGTTTCTTGTATTTATATTTTGATTTTTTATATTTCTTATATTTCTTATGTCTTTTTCTTTTCTTATAATATCTTTCTCCGCATTCAAATTGTGGTGCTATTTTATCCTTGCAACATGCTAAATTTTTTATCAATGTTTTTTCCATTTTTAATTCTTCTCTATATTTTTCACATAAGTTTCTATACCATTGTTGTAAAAATTTTATTCTTGCTCCTAACGTATCTACTATTTTTGCTTCTTCCCAACTTTTTATTATTTTTGAACTAAATGGTTCGGGTAATTTATTAAAATATAATTTTCTTATTTCTTTACTTTTTTCTATATTATATGCTCCTTTATAATAATATTCTTTAAATGCGCAAATATATTCATCTATATAACACATATTACATATTGCTAATTTTAGCATTAAATTCCTATTTGTATCTTTTTCTTCATTTTGTTCTTCTTCTATTGTTGTCATACTACCAAATTCATCTTTTATAGCTGTTTCATATTTTTTTAATAATTGTATAGGTGTTAGTTTAGTTGTTGTTGATGATGTTCCTTCTGTAGGTTTGTTAGTTCTTAATACCTTTTTACTATTTTCTGTTAAATTTGAAAACCATAATTTCACTGTTTCTATTAGTGTTCTTTCTATATATTCTGGTGCATCTGTTATGTTTATATTATTATCTAATAATTGTTTTGTCATATCTCCTATCCATAATTGTATTGTTTTTTCTGTATCTATTACACAGTCTAAGTCTAAAAAGTTATAATTTTTATTAGCTATTTATTTTGGTGTCCATTTGTAATATTCATTCTTTAGATTATATCTTTTAAACTTATTCTTATAATATGTAGATTTTCTTATTTCTGATGTTCTAGGTATTATATTTTCATCTTCTTTTTTATCAAGAGTATTTATTTCTGTGTTAATATTTTCTAGGTTTTCTTCATTAATTACTTCTTGTTTTTCATTGATTTCTAAATTTTTTGTATTTGTTAATATTTCTGTATATGTTTCACTATCTTCTGAATCATAATTATTTGTCTCTTCAACATCTACATTATTTATTTCTAATTCCTTGTTTTTTATTTCTTTATTGTTTATTTCTAATTTTTCTTTAAATTGATTTATCTCGTTTAGTAATTTTTGTTCTTTATCTTTTTCTTCCTTTTCCTTTTGTCTTTGTTCATACAAATCTTTTAACATTTGTAGTTCTTTTTCTAATTCAGTAATCCTACTATTTTTAGTTTCTTCTATTTTTCGTATTTTTTCTGTAGTTTGTTGTTTTATTTTTTCTATTTCCTTTTTCCTATCTATTTCTTCATTTTCTCTTTCTATTCTTACCATAGCTGTCAATTTATCTTCTAATTTTAATTCTTCTTTTTCTAACATTAGATATAAATGTTCACCTATTTTCTTGTATCTTCTTCCTAGATTAGAAAATACTATTTTTATTTTTAATCCTTCGTGATTTTCATATATTTTTTCATCTATTATAAATTCTTCTTTGTTCATTTTATTGTAAATAATTCATGTTGATATATATATTCTAAACTATCTATTTGTGATTCTAATTTTGATATTTCATCTTTTTGTGTATTTATTGAGTTTTCACTAACTCCGACAAATATATTATAATGTAGTCTTTCTATTCTTATTTTTAATTCTTTACGTTTTTCAGAAATAATTTGTTTTAGTTCTTTGTATTTTTGTACTTTATTCATTTAAACTATATTTATAATATTTTGGTGGATATCTAAATCTGATTTTATCATAATTAGGTGGTATGTATCTCATTCTTAGATTTTAAATGGATTATTAATTTTGCTTCAATACTAGATATTAAGGTAATTAGGTAGGCTAATCTTTGTGGGTTTTCTTTTGTTTTATTTAGACTTATATATTCTAAATAATTACTAATTAAAGATTCTGTATTTTTTCTAAAAGTTTCTCTATTTTTAAATGGTCTTCTCATAATTAATCCAATCCAATCTAACTTCAAACAGATATGCTACTGGTGTATTTTTTAAATAAATGGGCTTTGATACCATTAGTAGGGGGTGTGGATAACTAACTTGATACCATGAGTTTTTATGGTGTGTTCTGGACTTTTTTTTTATTTTTTACTTGATGATCCTTGGGGTTGAAAATTTTTAGCAAAGCAATTAACGACAACAGTAATATATATAACTCAAAACTTAAAAATAGGGATATATATGACCCAAAAACTTGGCAACGGGATATATATGACCCACAACTTGGATGACAAGGGCATTGGTGAGTTAAACTTTTAACAGAGGATATGTCTGAATATTTTCACAAAATTTAGGAGCATATTTGACCTTTTTCCCTTAAAATATAGGATTAGTTCAAAGCATCTTGAATAGTATCATTTAAATAAATCTAAAATTTGGTGGAAGACTTTTCCAACGATGACTCAATCCAATAAGCACAAAAAATATCAGCAACTATAAAATAACCAATTCTATTTGTAAAAGAAAATCTATAGAGGAAGATGGATACTGAGAAGAGACTCTATGAAGCTACAGTTGTAGGAGATGTTAGAGTTTTACAAGAATTACTTCAACAAGATACTTTGCTTCTTGATAGACTTACTCTAACTTGCTTCAATGAAACTCCTTTGCACATAGCAGCACTGCGTGGGCATATCGAGTTTGTGAGGTTAATTCTGGCTCAAAATCCTCAGCTTGCTGTTGAATTGGATTCGAGAAAGTCATCTGCTCTTCACATAGCTTCGGCCAAAGGGAACCTACAGATCATCGAAATGTTGTTAGTGGTGAATTCTGAAATGAGCCTTGCTTGTGATCGCGATGGTAGAAATCCTCTACATTTTGCAGCCATCAAAGGTCAAGTTGAAGCCGTCAAAGAACTGATGCATGTCATGCCTCGTGCAGCTCTTGGAACAACGACAAATGGAGAAACTATTTTGCATTTGTGTGTGAAGCATAATCAGCTGGAGGTTCTCAAGTTGCTAATGGATATTAAATGGTGTTGGGTTCCTAGTATATGAAAGAAGTGTGAATGGAAAAATGGAGAATAAAATGGCGGAGGAGAAGGAGACAATAAAATGGAAAGTGTACTCCTAAATTAGAAAGTTTACTCTTTCTCCCACATTAGTGGAAGAAGAAAACTTGAAAGTATTTATAATCAAGAACACTTACTCCACATGGCAAGTGAGGCAAGAAATAATAGATGCCTCGCGCCGTCGTCGTTGCTCGCTCGGCTTTGGATTTAGATTTGGCAAATGATCGATGAGATCTATCTTTTAGGACAAACTTTATTTGAATTCCGAAGAATGCCAAGGAAAAATGCAGTAAAATTTTTTCTGCAGTTTCGGACCTCCATTTATATATACATGCAGTAACAGTTGCACTGTTTCAAGTGAAGAACTAGTTCTTCAGAAATGATACATTGTTCTAAACTGAGGCTACAGAAGGTTGCAATGGTTCGAAATGATGCTTCAGAAGGATGTAATCCTTCAATGAAGTGACACACTGATTCATGAAATGAGATGATTGTTCAGGAAAAGATGCAATCTTTGATGAACAGACATGAACTTACAGCAAAGCCAATTTCATACAAATATACCCTCACTTTTCTGTCAACTTGTTCAGCTCTCCCCTTTTAACTCTTCAAATTTTTGAAGTGTATATGCCTTTGTCATTGTAAAAACAGCTTATGTAGTTCATCAACTTTCTTACGAAAATTCTTCTTAATATTCCTCCATAGATGCCAAATACAAGCATAGTGTAACAGATTCAAATAGACTGTTGATGTTGCTTTCCATATGTTGTCATTTCTGTCTGACACGATACACATGTTATTTCTTTCTCCAAAAGCTTCTCTAAATTTCACAAAAAATTATGTTCAAGATGCTATATTCTCAGAATCAGCCAATGCATAAGCAAGGGGTAATATATGACCTGCATACACAATCATTAGCAACATGTGTATTAGTTGAATTTATTTCAAATTGTAAAACCATTCATAATATTCTTAACATACCGTTTCATACTATAACAAAATAAACACGCTACTTCCAAGAAAATGAATTATACCTGAAAATTAATAAGTAAAATAATACTTTGTTACCTCCGGGATTCAATGTGCTTGCAATTAGAATTGTCCCACCATAAAGCGATTTTAGCCCAGCACCATCAACAACTATAGGTCTGCAATACTTCCATCCGCGTATTAAAGCATCCAACGCAACAAAAGCATACAAGAAATGATTTTCTTCTATTTTTTCCCAACTAATAACTGATTCAGGATACTGTTTTCCCAAAATGTACAAAGGATAATGTTTTCTCAAAATGTACAAGTAACCTGAAAGTTTTTTATATGATTCGGTTGGATCACACGCAACATCTTAACTGCTAGTTTCTTTGTACGCCACGCTTGAGTATATTTTAAGAACATACCATATTGTCTTAACATATCGGCGGCAACATCATTTAGCGTGTATATTCTATTAGTGTTTATCAAATTAGGCAACACCAAGCCAGCAATAACCTTTGTCATTCCTTGCCGTCTTGCATAAACTTGATCTCATGCCGAACATGTATGCATTTCACAATACTTCCTTATTTTAAAAATCTTTGTATTATTTGTACTTGAAGCTCTAAGAAACCATATACATTCTTACACATGACAAACTAGGTAGTAGTTGTTTAAGATGTTTAAAATCAAATAAAGAGTTATAGAACATGCAAAAAAAATACCAAAGAAATATACTCTTTTCAGAAGTTAAGTTATAAGCTGGAATAGTTCGTACCTCTTTGCATTAGACCTCTCAGTTCTAAATGTAAAGTGATGCAAGACAGCGTGCAAATTCATAACTTGTGAAAGCGTTTCTTTATCAATGTAACTCTGGTTTACTTCAATTACTGAATTGGTAACTTCTTCGATTATATCAACTCTATCTTCATCCATGATTTCATTATCTGGAGTTAATCCAAGCAACCAAACTGAATTTCTAGAGTATAACTTCTGCCGATCTAGATTTAATTCGGTATTCATGTTGTTACCAACACAAATATCTGACTGTTTAGAATTTTCGTTAACATCCATTGACATATCAGTTGTTGTCACATACAATGGATAACTAGCAAAAAAATTCGTATTACTTCTTTTTTGATCTAGATAAACCATTACTCCAGTGTCATTATGTATGAGCATCAGTGGACATCTATTATTTATTAAAAACTTAATCTCAATTTTGGTAGAATTGATATCAATCTTCAATTGTTTTGTTATTGCAATAATCAATCCTTTATACTTTGTATCTGTGGCATACATTATCCCATCTATAACAAAGTCTCTAGGTCTACCTATAAGCACAATGCAAATTTCATTATCAATAATCCATTGACATATTTTCAACAATACTTTCATAATGTCAACATTCCAAATAAATACACAAACTTCCTTATGTTACTGGATACAATTTTAGTAATTTCTATGTTTCAAAATTCATACTTTACAACAAAATGCTTTCATACATTCAACATACTCAACAAAAACACCAAATAATTTTTACATTTAAACTATCACAATAAACTACCACAAGATAATTGTTAACATCCCATGGATAAAAATAAGATTGAAAGCATCAACCAAATGCAGCATACGATATCACAACAATATTGAAAACACAATCTTATTTCTGAAACCCAAGCAACATAATCAATCATAAAAAGACTAATTGGATAAAACTTCAAAAACAACATCATACTATCAACATTTTAAGAAAAATACACAAACCAATTTCTGTAACTGGATAAAAGATTCACAATTACTCCTTTACAAAATTCATACTTTACAATAAAATACTATCACACATTCAACATGTATATAAAAAAAAATACCAACCAATTTCAACAATTAACCAACCACAATCATAGTTGTAACATCCCATGAATAAAAATAACATTGAACGCATCAACCAACTACACCATACGACATCACAATCAGATTGAAACCGTAATTTTATTTCTGCAAAACGAGAAACATAACTAATCATAATAAACTAATTGGATAAAATAACCTTAACAATTAATATATTTTTAACATCACATCTTCCTCCATACATAACAAGAAGTGAATGTACCCTTTCACCGTTTATTAATTTGATAAATTCCAAACATATAACTAAAGTTGTTTAACAAGAACAAACGAAAAACTAATAGAAACTGAAATTTCATAATTTGAGAACAGAATCCTTTGAATTATACATTTAAGATCTTTATTAATTATATGAAAATTGTTTAATGAGATATTTAAAGTGATGAAGATATCTGACAATAACTGACATCCCTTGTTTTGGGGTAGAAGAATCTTGTTTTTCATATATATAATTGGTATTTTTTTATTTATTAAAAGGGAAAAAATATTTTTATTTTATTATTTATTTATAAGATTTGCTATAACTTGAAAAATGAAAGTTTTGCTATAAGTTGTAATCTCCTATCTAAGGAATGCAATATTCATTTTTTCCCAACTTTTTTCTGTTTATATTCATACTAGGAGCCGGGTTGATTATATTTAAACTATTTTAAAATTAAAAATTAAATATTTTAAATTTGATATCAATCAGACGCTAAATTGTAAGAATGTATGATAACTGGAGAGATATTTTAAGTTGTTAACTATTTTAATTTATAATATTTTTATGTAATTTTTAAATAATTTATGTTCCTCTCCTTGTCCAAACTTTTATGGCATTGATAGTCAGTTATATTTTTAAAATAATTTAAACTTTTAATTATTGTGATTTATAATATTTTTCTTCTATTTAAATTTAAGTGGCACCAATATAATTTCAAAGTCAACCAAATATTGTCTATCTTTTAAATTTTAAAGTCGTTAATTATTGTAATTTATAGTGCTTTTATGTACTTTTTGAAATATATAACAAATTATTTTTTGAATATTTTAATTTGTTGATTGTTGTAATTTATAATACTTTTTATGTAATTCTCAAATAATATACGTTATTCTTCTTGCCCAAACTTTTTTCGCATTGGTAATCAATTATATTTTAAAAATAATTTAAGTTCTTAATTATTGTGATTTATAATACTTTTTCTTCTATTTTAATTTATGTGACATTGATATAATTTCGAGAGTCAACCAAATATTTTATATCTTTTAAATTTTTGAATTTGTTAATTATTATGATTTATAGAAATTTTTACATTTTTTTGGAAAATATAAAAGATTAAAAAAATAAAACAAACAAATAAAAATGGAGGTAAAAAATGAAGGAAAGGGAAAGGACCAATGAAGTTGTGCCAAAGCAGGCAAATTAACTTTTAAATTTTTCTAATTGTTAATTATTTTTTATTTCTATTTTTTACGTTTTTTTTTTTGAAATATGTAACAAGTTATTTTTTTTTTTTAGATATTTTAAGTTATTAACTATTGTAATTTATAATACTTTTTATGTAATTTTCAAACAATATATATTACTCTCCTTGTCTAAATTTTTGTGGCACTGAAAGTCAATTATATTTTTAAAATAATTTAAGTTTTTAATTATTGTGATTTACAATACTTTTTCTTCTATTCCAATTTAAGTCACACAATGCTTAGAAGGTCAAAATAATTAATTAGAAGTGATATAGTAAAATCACGATTGAAGCAGCAGGCGTGTCTTGAATAACTTATAACAACTAATTAGAGGTGATATAACCAAATTACTATAAAAATACTTGTGAAAAAAATTAAGTGGGCTTCATATAAGACGTCAAGTTTATTTAAAACACCAAGAGCTAATTTATTATTTTATATCTATTAAGCCTTTTTTATTAAATATTATTAATTTTTAATACTTAAATGACATAATAATTAATTAGGATCGATATTTAGTAAAATTACAGTTGAAGCAGCTGAAGCATACATGACATATGTCATAAGACGTCAAGTTAATTTAAAATATTAAGAATTAATTTATCTTTTTATGTCTATTTTATTTTTTATTAAATATTATTAATTTTTAAATATTTAATTGATTTCGCTTCGAGCCTGGGACAATGAGATAGTAAATATTTATCTTTTCATATTCAAATGAAAATTATATCATTGGGTAAAAATGTTTAAATTTGATCATATTCAAATGGGAAGGTATGGAAGAAATTAGAGTAGAATATGACATTTTTAAGATGAAGGGACCTACTTCTTATGTTATTGTATATGTGAAAAATGAAAAAAGTTAAATGGGCCCAGCACAGTCAAGATATTTCAATGGAGGTTATAGTTTGTAATTAATCAAACGTGGATGGACTTTTTCTATAGTTATTAATAAGATCCAAACATTAAAACACAAAACACAATTTTTCAAAACAAAGTAATCTTGCAAAATAAAGGTTTTGACATGATCATATTCAAATGGGAATGTATGGAAGAAATTAAAGTAGAATATGACATTTTTAAGACTGAGGGACCTACTTCTTATGCTATTGTATATGTGGAAAATGGAAAAGTTAAATGGGCCCAGCACAATCAAGATATTTCAATAGAGGAAATAATTTGTAATTAATAAACTAAAAATTATACAAATACTCAACTTATGTTTCCAATATTACAACAATCCCCACTCCCTAAACATATTACATGAAAAAAAAAATGGATGAACTTTTTCTATAATTATTGATGAGAGCAAAACATTAAAACATAAAACACAAATTTTCAAAACAAAGTAATCTTGCAAAATATTTGATAGACCTTAATACCTTAAAATTTTGTTTTAATACCTATAAACTAACATGTCAAAACCTTCTTTTTTCTATAGTTATTAATAAGCATAAAATGCAAATTTTCAAAACAAAGTAATCTTGCAAAATAAAGGTTTTGACATGATCATATTCAATGGGAAGGTATGGAAGAAATTAGAGTAGAATATGACATTTTTAAGACTGAGGGACCTACTTATTACGTTATTGTATATGTGGAAAATGGAAAAGTTAAATGGGCCAGCACAGTTAAGATATTTCAATGGAGGGTATAATTTGTAATTAATCAAAATGGATGAACTTTTTTTATAGTTATTGATAAGATCCAACTATTAAAACACAAAACACAAATTTCCAAAATTGTTATGAAACAATAAAGAATAAAGAAGAAGAGTAGAGAGAATAGATAGAGTAATTCTTATTTCTCTTGAGAAGTTCTTGATGAGTCCATTACAATGAAGGAAATCCCTTTTATTTATAGGAAAAAACTAAACTTGGGGTTTCTGACTTTTCCATAAATAGACATTCACTATATATGGTAATATATTTATAACACTCCCCCTTGAATGTCTAATTGATAGATGATTTGCCTCACTAAAACCTTACTAGAAAAAACCCAGTGGGTAAAAAAATCTAGTGAAGAAAAAAGAGTACACGTCTCTAACAATACGCATATAGGTTGCCTCATTAAAACCTTACAAGGAAAATCCAGTGGGACAAAACCTCATAAGGGAAAAAGAGTACAACGCGTATCAACTCCCCTTAATGAGAATATCCTTGAACCTTTGCATCCCAATCTTGTCCAGCATCTTCTTGAAAGTTGCAATTGGAGAAGATTTGGTGAATAAATCTGCCACACTGTCACTTGAATGAATCAATTGCACGTTGATATCACCATTCTTTTGTAGTTCATGTATGTAGAAAAGCTTTGCCAAAATGTGCTGCGTTCTATCACTTTGCCAAAATGTGCTTCGTTCTATCTCCTTTTATGAATTCTCCCTTAAGATGTGCTATGTATGTTTCATCATCTCTGTATAAAATTGTGGGTAGATTGTCATATTTCACACCATATTTTTCTCAAATGAGATATATCATGGACCTCAACCATACAGATTCTCAACTTGCTTCATGAATAGCTATTATCTCAACATAATTCAATGAAGTGGCTACGATAGACTGCTTTGTATATCTCCAAGATATGGCAGTACCACCATATATGAACACATAGCCTGTTTGAGACCGATCTTTGTGTGAGCCAGATAAGTACCCAACATCAGTATGAACAATAAGATTGGAACTGCAATCTTTAGAATAAAACAAGTTCATGTGTTTTATCCCATTCTGATGTCTCCTAGTTGGAGCAGAAATATACGTTGCTAACAAATTGACTGAAAAGGCTATATCGGGCCTTGTAGTATTTGCAAGATACATGAGTGTACCACTTGCACTAAGATATGATACTTCATAACCAATCTAATTCGGTATATTTCTTATTTCAGCAAATAATCTATTGCTTTGAAAACTCTCCAAGAGTTTCAATAATTTTCAAGCTATAAGCTTATACAATATAAGGATTATCAATAAGTTTCCCAAAAACTTTTATATTTGAATCCTTAAAGAAGTCTTCATAGAAATTTTATCAAGTGACAATATTCAATATTTCATGTGTAACATCTGGACTGTAAATCAAATAAGTTTTACGCTTACTAAGATGTATCCTTTCATGTCACTTGATAAATGTTTCTACGTCAGCATGCTTAAATTAACGTAGAAATCAGTTCCTCGTAATCTTTCACAATATTGCGCTAATATTGAATCAAAGATATTATCAATGATATATCATTTGTATTGATTGACAATATGACATAACATTTTGAGATCTCATCACTTTATGATTTTCAGGTACCTGAACTTATCATAGGGTTTCATGAAGTGTTATGTCATAATCTCTGCAAGAGCACATTGCCTTTTTATTATGATTATTTGCTCCTTATCCTTTTCAAGAATGATTTCATTTGGAACCTAGAGGTCTACCACGCTTTATGCATGCGCAGATTTTGTCCTTTAGAGACACAAAATAGGAGCACTTGCAGCTTAAATATGAGATGCTTTCGGCATTTGACTTGAATTATCTTTTGAAGATGATCTGATGATAAATCCTAACATATTTCTTAGCTGCTTATAATCTCCCCCTTATGTTAGAAAAACTAACATACATCCTTCATCTTCTTTGAGGAATCCACCTTTGTGCATTATGATATATTCATTAATTGTATACCACACAACAAAACTATTGGATGGACAACGTGGGGTTCCTAACTCAGAACAAACTTTGAGGGGGAATTAATCATAATTTATTGGTCTAATGCATACAAGTGCTATTGTATGCAACATATCATATTTCAAACCAACACATGAAGTTTTGTTCTCATTAGCAATGGTTTTGCTATTTATCGAAGACATTCAATGCTAAACCATCAACATCAAGATAAATTATCTTGATTACACAATCTCAAAATTATGCTCTTGACTCAATTTTGTTGAGTAAGCAATTTTATGAATGTCAAACTGCAAGTTGGCAATAAATATACATAGTGATCATGTTATTAATGCATCTTAATAGATCACATGATAGGTGAATATGCCCTTATTCACCTTTTATACTTTTCAGATTTTAATGAATTCAATCCCAAAATTAGTTGGTCCAACCAATGTATCATGAGAACAAACAACATTAAAGTTCATGAAGAAATTTTGAATTCTTCAATTTATGTTTAATACTTAATATGCACATCTTTGGGATGTCGTAATCGTTCATGTGAAATCGTTCATGTGAACTTTTATACTAGTAAACTCCAAGTTTATCATGACAAGTGTCTTTTTTTTGCTTTAGTAAATTTCAAATTTACTATCACATGAATAGATTTCAAATTTACTACTTTAGAAGTAGATTTCAAAATAACCCTTCTCAGTTATTTTCTCTCTTTCGGAGGTGGATTGTGAGCACTTTCGAATTTATATATAGTCACATTTATCTCCAGGGTCTAGATCTGTATTTATAATAATTGAAATTCTCATTCCAAGAAATAAAATATAATCATGCCTTAAGCGTATCAAATTATGATAGCTACTACGTACAAAAGCAAATTGAGGAATACATATGATTTATTGCTACCACATTCAATTCAAGGAATGGAGCATATTTAATGGGACATGTTTCATCAAATACCCATTATTTTGCCTTAGCTATCATAATATTATCAATATGGTGTATTGAGATTCAAACTCTACATCTTATCCATATTAAGGTGTCTTGGGCATAAATCGATGGGACTTGAACCCAACATATTATCATCTCTTTTGATAATATTGTTTTTGAGGAATAAATTTAAAACATAAATGGTTCCAAACTAATTATTTTTCCTCAAATCTAACAATAATTATATTATTAGTAGCAAAAGACAAATAACATAAGGATTTGCTAACCTTGAAATTACCTTTAGATTTATAATCTTACCTAGCAAAATATTGATAGCCCTTAATACCCTAAAATTTTGTTTTAATACCTATAAACTAACATGTCAAAACCTTTTTTTTTTAATATATAAAAATAATGTATAAGAAGGTATTTTTTATTTCTTATTCAGTGTTTGGTACTCATATAGCAAGTTATTGATATTTATATCAAAAGGACAAAAAGACACCATTAAGATTGTGCCAATTTTTTTTAAAAATACTTTAAATTTGCGGGAGTCCTATTATCCCACAAACTAATAAAGACCATTATGAATACCCCCTTTTGATCCGGCATGATGTGGAGAGTGTACTTCACTCTCCAATAGAGCATGAAACAAGTAAAAATGCAGTTTTTTTTTTAAAAAATCAGCATTTATTTGATTAAAAATGTTTATTAATTATTTTATTAATTTTAGTTTTTTCCTATTATTTTTTTCTCTTGTCTTCTTCGTCCAACTCTTCACCATTCTCTTTCATTTATTCAATATCATTTTGCCTCTCTTTTTCCTTTCTTTCTTTCTCCTCGTTTTTCAAGTTCTTTCACCTTAAGTTTATACTCGATCCATTACTTACCTCTATTGTTTTTCTTTTGATTTTTTTATGAAACTGTGATTTTTTTATTAAGAAAAGTATAACATTTAATTTTAATAAAAATTTTATTCAACATAATTATATTTGATTTTTAAATTTTAATTTGATGATAAGTCAATAGTGATTTAGTAGTAATTGTGATGAGAGAAATGATTAGAGCAATATCGATACAAAGAAAAAAATTTAAGTTCAATCATATCTCTCAATCAACCTTATTTTAGCTTTCTATCAAAATACAATAAAATAATTAATAATAAAAAGAGTAAAGCTATTTAAAAGAGACAAAACAAAATAAAATGAGAGGGGTTAAGAAGGAGGTGGTCAAAGATGAATATTTATCAATGGTGAAATGTAGAGAGTAATGGAAGTTCATGGAGGAGAAGAATCAAGAAGAGAGAAAGAGAAAAAAAAAAGGAAAAGGAAAACAAATAAAGTAAGAAAAAATTTTAAAAATAAAATTAAATGAATTGACACGTGGCAAATGGTAATTGGTACGTGGTTGCACTTTTTTTCTTACATCTGACATTGGCTGAAAAATGAGATATTTTTTTCATTTTTAAATTGTTCAATGAGGTAATAGGATGCCTGCAAACTTTAAGTATCTACTTGCAAATTTGAGACAACTTTAGTGGCTACTTTATGTATTTACTCATATTTATATTCATATGGTATACATGTTTCTCAATTATGTACTAATAAGTATCATAAACTGCACTAATAGATTACTTAAAATATTTTGAAAATTGCATACAAAAAAATTATTAAGTCCTGAAATTTTATCAATACCACATGAATTGAAACAGTAAAAGTATGGGAAAAAACGTATATAGCATTCCTTAGATAGGAAATCACAACTTATAGCAAAACTTTCTTTTTATCAATTTATAGCAAATCTTATAAAAAAAAATAAAAAAAAAGAATTTTTTTTCCTTTTAATAAATAAAAAATATCAATTATATATATGGAAAAAAAGATCCTTCTACCCCCAAAAAAGGATGTCAGTTATTGTCAGATATCTTCATCACCTTAAATATCTTATTAAACGATTTTCATATAATTAATAAAGATCCTAAACGTATAATTCAAAGGATTCTCTTCTCAAAATTCAAAATTTCAGTTTCTTTTAATTTTTCATTTATTCTTGTTAAACAACTTCAGTTTTATATTTGAAAGTGATCAAATTAATGGACGGTGAAAGGGTACATTCGCTTCTTGTTATGTATGGAGGAAGGTGGGATGTTAACGGTATGTTAATTGTTATGGTTATGCAATTCAATAGTTTATTATGATCAGTTGTGTTGCTCATTTTGTAGAAATAAGATTGCAATTTCAATCTGATTGTGATGTCGTATGGTGTAGTTGGTTGATGCTTTGAATGTTATTTTTATTTATTCACTAAATGTTAACAATCTGATTGGCGTCGGTTAATTATTGTAATTGGTTGGTGATTTTTTTGTATATACATATTGAATGTATGATAGTATGTTGTTGTAATCTATGAACTTTGTAAAAGAGTAATTGTAAACCTTTTATCCAATTACAGATAGTGGTTTGTGAATTCTTTTTCAATGTTGATGGTATGATGTTGTTCTTAAAGTTTTATCTAAATCATTTTGTTATGATTGGTTATGTTGTTCATGTTTTAGAAATAAGATTGTGCTTTCAAAATTGTTATAATATCATATGAAGCATTTGGTGTTTTTGTTGAATATGTTGAATGTATGAAAGCATTTTGTTGTAAATTATGAATTTTAAAACATAGAAATTACTGAAATTATATCCAAAAACATAAGAAAGATTATGTATTTATTTGGAATGTTGAAATTATGAAAGTGTTGTTGAAAATATGTCAATTGATTATTAATAATGGAATTTGTATTGTGCTTATAGGTAGACTTAGAGACTATGCTGTAGATGGGATAATGTATGCCGTAGATACAAAGTATAAAGGATTGGTTGCTACAATAACAAAACAATTGAAGATTGATACTAATTCTACAAAAATTGAGATTAAGTTTTTGATAAATGATAGATGTCCATTGATTCTCATACATAATGACACTGGAGTAATGGTGTATCCAGATAAAAAAAGAGTAATGCAGATTTTTTTGCTAGTTATCCATTGTATACAACTGATATGTCAATGGTTGTTAACAAAAATTCTGAACAATCTGATATTTGTGTTGGTAAGAACATGAATACCGAATCAAATCTAGATCGGCAGAATTTATACTCTAGAAATTCAGTTCGGTTGATTGAATTAACTCCAGATGATGAAATTATGAATGAAGATAGAGTTGAAATATTCAAAGAAGTTACCAATCTGGTAATTGAAGTAAACCAGAGTTACATCAATAAAGAAACGCTTTCACAAGTTATGGATTTACATGTTTTCTTACATCAGTTTACATGTAGAACTGAGAGGTCTAATGCAAAGGGGTACGAACTATTTCAGCTTACAACTTAATTTTTGAAAAGAGTATATTTCTTTGGTATTTTGTTTGTATGTTTTAAATTTCTTTCTTTGATTTTAAACATCTTAAATAGATACTACCTATTTTGTCATGTGGAAGAATGTACATGATTTCTAAGAACTTCAAGTATAAATAATACAAAGGTTTTCAAAATAAAGAAGTACAGTGAAATACATACATGTTCGACACGAGATCAAATTTATGCAAGACGCCAAGGAATGACAAAATTTATTGCTGGTTTAGTGTTGCCTAATTTGATAAACACTAATAGAATATACACGCCAAATGATGTTGCCGCCGATATGTTAAGACAATATGGTGTGTCCTTAAACTATACCCAAGCGTGGCGTGTAAAGGAACTAGCAGTTAAGATATTGCGTGGTGATTCAACCAAATCATATAAAAAACTTTCAGGTTATTTTTACATTTTGGGAAAACAGTATCCTAAATCAGTTATTAGGTGGGGAAAAATAGAAGAAAATCGTTTCTTGTATGCTTTTGTTGTGTTGGATGCTTCAATATATGGATGAGAGTATTGCAGAACTATAGTTGTTGTTGATGGTGCCAGGATAAAAGTCACTTTATGGTGGGACAATTCTAATTGCAAGCACATTGGATCCAGGAGGTAACAAAGTACTATTTTACTTATTAATTTTCATGTATAATTTAATTTTTTAGAAATAGTGTGTTATTTTTTTTTATATTATGAAATTGGTATGTTAATAATGTTATGAATGGTTTTACAATTTGAAATAAATTCAACTAATACAGATGTTGGTAATAATTGTGTATGCAGGTCATATATTACCCCTTGCTTATGCATTGGTTGATTTTGAAAATATAGCATTTTGGACATGATTTTTTGAGAAATTTAGAGAAGCTTTTGGAGAAAGAAATGACATGTGTGTCATGTCAGACAGCAATGGCAGCATATGGAAAGCATCATCAATAGTCTATCCAAATCTGTTGCACCATGCTTGTATTTGACATCTATGGGAGGATATTAAGACGAATTTTCGTAAGAAAGTTGCTGAACTATATAAGTTATTTTTTGCAATGGCAAAGGCATATACACTTCAAAAATTTAAAGAGTTAATGGGGAGATTCGACCAAATTGACAGAAGAGTGAGGGTATATTTATATAAAATTGGCTATTATAAATAGGCAAGGGTTCATTCTAAGGTAAAGCATACTTAGACTCTAATATCAAATATTGCTGAATCCATAAACAATACAAACAGGAAAGCCAGAAGGTTACCTATTATTTCTGTATTGAATGTCATGAGGTTACTGTTGAATCGTGGAATGCAAAACATAACGAGGAAGGAAAAAATACATTGACAGTGCTAACAAAAAGATACAATGATAGCAAGCAAGAATCACATAATATGACGGTATGTTTTTAATTTAATTATATTACAATCTTGAATAAATTCCTTAAAAGACTTTGTTGTTCTTTGATTTGTTTATTTTATTTTACTGATAATGTTTTGAACTACAAATATGTACTAACCAATAATATTCATTGTAGGTAAGATCTTCAAACAAATTTTTGCATACCGTTACCGCTGGAGTTAAAAGGTTTGTTGTATGCCTGCGAAGTAAAAAATGTAGCTGTGGTCGATTTCAATTAGATGAGACACCTTGCTCACATGCAATGTCGGTTATTACATATCGTAACCAACGTGAAGAAGATTATTGCTCTGCATACTACAACAATAAAAATTTTAAGGATGCTTATGCAATACCAGTTGAGCCTCTTCCTTGTGAGAGTACATGGTATATACCTCAAGAAATCTTGGATGAAATTATATTACCGCCTGATTCTAAAAGACCACCTGGACATCCATGTTATGAGAGGTGAAAAGTACCAAATAAAGATAAGTGCAAAAGAGCCATGGTTTCATGTAGTAACTGCCATAGAGAATGACACAACAGGAAAACATGCCATAAAGATGCTCCTCCCATTTAATAATTTTTTTTAAAGTATTTTTCAAGTATGATTTTGTTATGTTTTTTGGACATTTTAAATAAACAATGCAACTTATATTTACGTCTAATATTTTTGTGCTCATTTTCAACTTTATATTGGTGTTTTATAATCACATATATGTTGTGAATAAAAAAATGAAACGAATTGATATCAAATGTGTTGAACGAGGTGAAATATAAAAGAAGTGTTAAAGTATCATAACATTATATAAGTGTACAAATGTAGTCCTTAAACATGAGAAGAAATCTTTTTATACCAACTATTATAATAGTACAACAGTAAAGAGCATCAAAAATTCAAATCATTGTAAAACTATAACATTATATAATTGTATAAATACAGTGCTTAAAAACAAAAAAAATGTTGAATACCAACAATTGTAATTCAGATAACAGTAATGATCATCAAAAATTTTTTAGAACAAAAAGTCATGTATATGTGTATTAGCGAAAATCCTGTATGATGAAATATAAAAAAATGATATCATTTTCATTCAACGAGTTCAAATACGAAATAACTGTTAAAAGTATCAAAGCAAAATGATATCGATGTATGATAAAATCATGTATAATGAAATAAAACAAAATGATATCGATTTCATTCAACGAGTTCAAATACAAAATTACTGTTAAAAGTAAAGTACCAAAACATCATATCTAAAAATCAAAACTAAACTTTGTTCGTACCAACAAGTTAAAAAAGACGACACTAACTATCTCCAAGCAACATTAAATATCAAATGCCTATCTATTTCTGATTTTTTTAGTGACAGTTGGACTAACAATGTCTCTCAATATCGTCGGACCATCTAATTTGCTTGTAACATTGCCAGTCACCTTACTTTCGCTTATAGCACCATCGTTTTGGTTTTTTCTAGCATAATCCCAAAGTAAAGCACCATATCTCATACGATGCTTGGTAGCATTAAATATGTTGGTTGAAATATCAAATAACCCATGACTGATAAACTCTGCAAATGCACACACATACATATCGTAATCACTGTAAAAATAATAATAAAAAAAGTTTAATACATTACTATATACAATAATAACATTGTAATCCAAATAATATAAATATACGTACTTAGACTGTGGAGCCTGTTGGGGAATATCCCTTACAATAACATACTTAAGTGGATCAGTCATGGACTTATCAATATATGCAGGCTCTCTATCCCAACAAATATCAGCTCATTTACCATAGAAGTCAGTGGCAAATAAAAATAACGGTATGATGGTAGCAAATGATTGGACATGTCGATGAGCATTCTTGGTGTTCACAACATCTCCAATAAATGAATCATACATAAATAGATACCTGTGTCTAATGCGAAAAAAATCATTATTCAATGGAATGATTCAGTAACATTAACTGGAATAATGATGTTGTCCACAATATCCCAAGATACATTCGCAAGCATCTTAAACTCCCTAATATACTGACCAACATAGTGTTTAGGAGAAATGTATCTCATATCCTTCTTCGTACCCAACTACTGTTGCTCAATTACACAAACCCACTTAATGAACCAAAATCAGTTGTGGTATATGTTATCAGCTTCATCGTACTATACTTTGCTTTTTTTTTTCTTGCAAATAGTACATAATAACATCTACATGCTATTTTAAAAGGGGATATAATAGTGATGAGTAGAAGTTTATTTTAAAGAATACATACTTGATATAAATAATTACACAATAGTTAAAAAAAGCATGCTCATACAATCAAAGTTTTGTGAATGAATATAGGTATCATTCATAGGATACATTTATGGGTCTGCACTCACACACATACAAAAAACACACAAATAAAAACAGACACACAGACACAATACACATATAGAACTGAATTGAAATGCTATATTTATGGGTCTATAATGAAAATCATACACACACACATACACAATACACATAAAAAATAGAAATGCTGGTAAGATGTATTTCAAGGAGGAAGACATCTTTCATTATAAAGTAAGGAGTAATTAACGATTCTTTCTAACCACATTGACTTGGCTCATCATGAAAATGGTCAAAGGTTCAAGTAGTACATTTAAACCAACCATTGTGATAATTTGATATAATTATACTTGTGAACTGTCAACATAATTTAAACAATACAGACCAACCCTAAATCATGAATAACATTAGGTGTAATATCTAATTTTACTGGTTCCTCTAAACAGTTTCAACTTCTTTTAAAACACATAGATGCCTTAATACACCTGAGAGAGTACGATGCCTTAAAATATATGGACTTGCAGGAGTTTAAAAGACTAGCATGAGAGAGTATGCTGCCTTAAAACAGTTTTCAACTTCTTTTAAAACACAAAGATGCAGACACTAAGCTAAGGACCACTGCTAGCTGAGTATATCCAACAAATAGTATCTATACAAATGTTATAACTTTGCATACTTTTATTCACTCAAAACTTCATACATAATTTTTCTAAATACACAAACAGACATACACAAACTATGATAGTAAATGCAAAAAATGTCTTCAAAATTAATTTCTATTCCATATATCATGTCATACGCAAATAGACATACACTTTTATAATGACACTCATATAACATTAAGATAATTACACAATTTCTTTTTCTGATATTTAAGAAATTAACTTCAAATCTAAATTTTTGGTCCAAATGTTAGCCATACACATACACAATATATACTAGATGGAGTTTGTATTAAATTAGATTTGAAACATAACTCATCGTTCCATGGACGATCAGTGTGAATCATTGTAAGAAATCAATCCTTCTTATTAATTTTCAATCCATCGAGCTCAAATTGAGAATTTACGAGGACATCTTCAGCATTGCTTTTTGTATCCCTATGATTATTTAATAAAACATATTATTTATATATGATGTTATATACTAAACTCTTGAATGTATGAATAAGTACATTAAGGTAAAAGAAGAAATCATTACCTTTCACGCACTTTCTTTGCATAACACCAATCTGTACACTAGTCAACCAATATATCTGAAACCTCAAATCCAACATAGCCTTTAAATTGATGTTTTTTTATTGAAGTAAATAATGGATTTTTCATGGCTAGAAACTTAATGTTGCTGCATTATCACTGGAGACTTATCAAAGATAATCGGTGATAAAATTTGGAATTCAAATTTTAGTGTTTCAAGTATCCTAAATGTAGGTTCTAGTGAGATCAGCTGAGACTCAGTAAAAATGATAATTTTTTCAACGGAGAAAGATTGTCACTTGATTTTGCACCAACAATATCACCACACACTATACATATAAATACATTCAAAAAAGTCATGTAGAGATCAGTTTGTTACATTTATAAAATAAAACTCTATGTATTAAGGATTAACAAATTGATATCAAGTTAATGTAACATTACCATTCTTTTTAGAAGCCAAATCACGAGACAATTCATCCTTCACGTTGATAGGTTCATTTGAAATTTCTTCACATGTCGTGCTTTCATTTGGTGTTTGCAATAAATCATCCATAGATCGTGAATCATTCTTCTAATAATCATAAAAAATAAAATTAACTTTTAAAAATAAATCCAAATAAAACTGTCAAAAATTTTACATGTGCATACCCGATCTTCATTTAATTAATCAGACTTAATTCCTGCAAACCTTAATTGACTCAAAATAGTCTTGACAGACTCAACAACATATTGTTTTACCTCCACAAACTGCTTATCAATCTACTCATAACACAATAATGCATGTAATAGTTTCATGTAAAAATCATTAATTCAATTAAACTAATTAAACTTTATTACTGACTTTTTTCTAATTATTAGACATTTCATCAAGAACCTGTACATACATAAACATATACATTTAATAATAACATGAGTATGACCTATACATACATAATCAAATAAATATAATACAAAAAAATACACCTTTTTCTGAAATTTCAACATGTCAGCTCGAACCTAGAACATACATGACATATATATAGAATACATAGTTAGTAAGTTCATAATCAAAAATTTAAAAATATTAATTGAATAAGTTATAAGAATATTTATAGTTTACATTTGCCAATTCGTTCTTCAAATCGAATATTTGTTCATCTTTCACATTTGATGGCAAATTTTTTTCACCATTAACATCTGGATGAACAAAGTTGTCTTGCTCTTGTTGAACGAAATTGTCTTGATTTATTGCAAGAAGATTGTACTTTACCATTTCCTTATCGGTAAAGACAATATCTTTGAATTGATACTAGTATCAAAAAATGAGTTAGTTTAAATAGATAACAAGTACAAAATGAGAATGAAATAGAAATTGATTTAGAATTAAAGTTAATATATAGAAATGTTGTTGAGATTACCTCATTGCTATAATGCTTAAACATTGTTGTCTTCAAATACTTATTAAAAATGAGATCCTCCTATGACCTCCAATTTAGAATTCAAGGACTCATAACTGATTCACTTCGAATAGCAACAACTTTGTTCATGTTCAAACAACATTCATAAAACCATATTTGAAGAGCCAAATGAAATCCACCAAAGGTAAATGATGAGGAATCGGTCTTCAAATCATGACTATTAGATTTATACAACATTCTAAAGAACTCATTGCCCCAATCATAATTCAAGTAATCACCAGATTCAACTAGATTAAAATATAATTTTGGTATGTAATTTCTTGGCAAATCAGGAACCAAGAACCTGATTATAAAATAAACCATACCAATTTCATACAGATCATCTTTCTTAAAAAATTCTCAGTCACAGCAAATCAGTATAGAAATCACTTCTCTTCACCTTTTCAATACCAGGATAATACTTAGACATAAGCTTGTTCAGAACTTTAAAATCTGAATAAAAATCACTTTTTTGTCAAACCTTAAACCAGTTACAACACAAAATTTTCTCTTATCAAAATGCAATAAAGTGCCATTCAACCTAAAGATGAAGAAATTATCTCTATTATTCTCCGTCTCAACTTGCAATAAATTTTGAAGAAGTTGGAGCTGGACTTTAAGCTGTTGCATCTTCAAAAAGTGTTCGAAGGGAGAATTTTCAAGCCTTTCAAAGTGCTCCTTTTTCCATCTTAACATAAGATCATCGAAAAAATCAACCTTGATGTACAACGCCAATGACTGTATGTTTTTAGCTCCTACATACATTTACAAATACAAAAATAAGAACGCAAAAATACAATAATATTTAACTTTTGATAGTTGTAAGACGATCTATTGATTGGTACAACAAACATATATTTTAAGTAATAACATAATGTATCAAGAAAATATATGTTATCAAGGAAATCTTCAAATCTTTTGAAAACACACTCAAATTAAAAAAAAAACATAAAATTTGTATAAATAATTTATACAAATTTTGAACTAAATAAAGCAACAATCAAATATTTTTTACACACACAAGAATAAGTATTATTATGAAACAAAAATTGTATAAATTATCTGTAAAAATAATATGAAAATCATATGACCTTTTTTAAAAAATCAGCAATTGGGATTATAATATCAAAAATACAATAGTTTTAATAAAACACTTCATACAATTTTTTTTAAAAAAAACTTATACAAAATAAAAATCATACTTTTCAAACTTTTCGAGAATTCTTGTTGGACACATTCTTTGCATTTTTTACTTTAGCCCTAGTTCTTGTTACTCGAGAAGGTGCTTCTTCTCCACACTTGAATTTTTTGGGTTTGAGTAATAGAATCTCATCCTCAAAATCGGAGTCCGACACCTGTTCACTATCCGAATTATTTCTCTTATAATTCCTCTTATTTTGAGGATTCTCAACCTTTTTATTCAAACTTAGCGTCTTTGATGGTTCTGAACAAAGGGGACTTCAATTTTGTCGGGCAAGCACTGATTTTGATTCTTGTTGTAAGACCTACTTTCAATAATTTGTTTTTACACTTTAGAGCCCAGCAATTTAAAAAGTACGGAAGAGAAATATATGTTAGAGTTAGAATTAAAATTAGAATTAGATCTAGAGTTAAAAAATTTACCTATAAATTATTAAATTAATTATGCAAAGACCATTTAAGAATAGAGAACTTTTAGAAAAATTAAAGAATCTTTAATTAGTAATTATTCAGAATATATAAGTCTAAATAAAACAAAAGAAAACCCACAAAAATTAGCCTACTTAATTACATTAATATCTAGTATTGAATCAAAATTAATAACACATTTAAAATCTAGAAGAATGAAACACATACCACCTAATTATGATAAAATTAGATTTAGATATCCGCCAAGATATTATAAATATAATTTAAAATGAATAAAGTGCAACAATACAAAGAACTAAAACAAATTATTTCTGAAAAACGTAAAGAATTAAAAATAAGAATAAAAAGACTACATTAGAACATATTTGCAGGAGTTAGTAAAAACTCAATAAATACGCAAAAAGATGAAATATCAAAATTAGAATCACAAATAGATAGTTTAGAATATATATATATATCAACATGAACTATTCACAATAAAATGAATAAAGAAGAATTTATAATAGATGAAAAAATATATGAAAACTACGAAGGATCAAAAATAAAAATAGTATTTTCTAATCTAGGACGAAGATATAAGAAAATAGGTGAACATTTGTATCTAATGTTAGAAAAAGAAGAATTAAAATTAGAAGATAAATTGACAGCAATGGTAAGAATAGAAAAAGAAAATGAAGAGATAGATAGGAAAAAGGAAATAGAAAAAATAAAACAACAAACTACGGAAGAAATACGAAAAATAGAAGAAACTAAAAATAGTAGGATTGCTGAATTAGAAAAAGAACTACAAATATTAAAAGAGTTGTATGAACAAAGACAAAAAGAAAAAGAAGAAAAAGATAGAGAACAAAAATTACTGAACGAGATAAATCAATTTAAGAAAAAATTAGAAATAAAAAACGAAGAATTAGAAATAAATAATATAGATATTGAAGAGACAGATAATTATGAGTCCGAAGATAGTGAAACATATACAGAAATATTAACAAATACAAAAAATTTAGAAATCAATGAAGAGCAAAAAGAAATTAATGAGGAAAATTTAGAAAATACCCACACAGAAATAAATACTCTTGATAAAAAAAAAATGAAAATATAATACCTAAAACAACAGAAATAAGAAAACCTATATATTATAAGAATAAGTTTAAAAAATATAATGAATATGACAAATGGATACCAAAACAAATAATTAATAAAAATTATAACTTTTTAGACCTAGACTGTGTAATAGATACAGAAAAAACAATACAATTATGGATAGGATATATGACAAAATAATTATTAGATAATAATATAAATATAACAGATGCACCGGAATATATAGAAAAAACGCTAATAGGATCAGTAAAATTATGGTTTTCAAATTTAACTGAAAATAGCAAAAAAGTATTAAGAACTAATAAACCTATAGAAGGAACATCATCGACAACAACTAAACTAACACCTATAGAATTATTAAAAAAATATGAAACAGCTATAAAAGATGAATTTGGTAGTACGACAACAATAGAAGAAGAACAAGATGAAGAAAAAGATACAAATAGGAATTTAATGGTAAAACTAGCAATATGTAATATGTGTTATATAGATGAATATACTTGCGCATTTAAAGAATATTATTACAAAGGAGCATATAGTATAGAAGAAAGTAAAGAAATAAGAAAATTATATTTTAATAAATTACCCGAGCCATTTAGTTCGAAAATAATAAAAAGTTGGGAAGAAGCAAAAATAGTAGATACGTTAGGAGCAAGAATAAAATATTTACAACAATGGTATAGAAACTTATGTGAAAAATATAGAGAAGAATTAAAAATGGAAAAAACATTAATAAGAAATTTAGCATGTTGCAAAAATAAAATAGCACTCCAATTTGGATGCGGAGAAAGATATTATAAGAAAAGAAAAAGACATAAGAAATATAAGAAATATAAAAGATCAAAATATAAATATAAGAAACCAAGAAAAAGATATTATGTAAAAAATTATAAATACAAAAGACCATATAGAAAGAAGAAATCTATAAAAGAATGTACTTGTTATAACTGTGGAAAGTTAGGACATTTAGCTAGAGATTGTAAATTACCTAAAAATCCAAAAAATAAACAAATATCAGAAATAAAAATAGATAATACAGAATATATGCAGATAGATTATATAGATTATGAATTAGAAAGTGAGGATAGTATATATGAAATTTCAGAAAATGAAACAGATAATGAAATAGATAGTGAAATAGATGAATCAAATGACTGAAGAAGATATAAAAATAATAACAAAGGAAGAATATTTAAATGATGAAGGAACGGAATAAAAAATAATATTTGATAGTAACATATTTGATGAAATAAAAGGAAAAGAATTAGATTTAAGTGTAGAGAAAATATTTAAAATACCAACAATAAAAAATATTTTTACTAGGAAAAAGGATGAATATTATGTAGTATGCCAAAAAGAACATGTAATAGACTGCAGATATGCAAAAGGCAAAGCTAGTATACCACTAGTAACAAAAAGAATAATTAACAAAGAGATAAATGATATAAAAAGTAAAGGAGATCCAATAAAATATGTACACCTTGGAGGTACAGAGATATTAATAAAAGCATGTTTTAGAGAAGGAATAGATACACCAATAGAATTATATTTAGCAGATGATAGAATTATAAAACCTATAGAAAAAAGCATAATAACTGCCGTAAAAGGAAATCTAATATATCAAAAATTTAAATTTATAATAAGTGCAAATTATTCAGTAGCAGTAACAGATAGAAATATAGATAAATCACTAGTATTATATTGGAAAATATCAGGAATAGAATTAACCCCAGGAAGTAAAATATTTACAGCAAGATGCAAAAATCTATATGTATTAACAACAAAACATAAAATAACAGGAAAAAATAAGATTAACAAAATACAAATAGAAAGCCCATTCGAACAAATTGTAAAAACAATAGATTATAATGATTATACCTATAGAGACATAGATACAGAAGAAAATTTAGAAATAATAAATGATAGAATAAGTACAACGAAAAGAATAGCTAATGAAAAACCAGAATCATCAAGCTCATAAAAAAGAACAAGTTATGAAACAAATTCAATAAGTAATTTAAACCAATATTACATAACAGGAAAAATAAATGAAAAAGAATATTTAATACTTTTGAATACAGGATAAGAAGAAAATTATATAGCAAAATATCTAGTAAAAAATGAAGAAATAAAGACTGATAATGATATGTGCCCAGATCTACCAAGAAGTTTAATAAATAATAAAAATATAGCAGAAAAAGAAATAATAATAATAGGAGTTAGAAAAATAAAAATAGAATTAGAAGTAAAGGAAAAAATGCAAAAAGCAGATATAATATTAGGAATAAAATGGTTAGAACAAGTAAAACCATATAATATAGAACATACACAATTAACCTTAACATATAACAAAGAAAAGTTATTCTTAAAAAGAGCCTTAACATGAAATGAAGATATATGTATTAATGAAGATAGTAGTAGAAGGATATTACAGTAGATATTATACGCCTATGATAGATACAGGAGCAGAAGCTAATTTATGTAGATATAATTGCTTACCAGAAAGTAAATGGGATAAATTAAAAACACCAGTAATAGTTAAAGGATTTAATAATGAAGGAAGCCTAATTACTTATAAAGCTAGGAATGTAAAAATACAAGTATGGGATAAGATATTAGCAATAGAAGAAATTTATAATTATGAATTAACATCAAAAGATATACTTTTAGGAATGCCATTCTTAGATAAATTATACCCACATATAATAACCAAAACAGACTGGTGGTTTACAACACCATGTAAACAGAAAGTAAGAGCAAAAAGAGATAATAATAAAATAAGAAATAAAACTGATTGGATAAAAGGAACTGAAAAAATTACACAAAAGTTAGAAAATATAAAAAATACTGAAGATACAATAGAACTAGTAGTATTTTCGATAAATAAAATAGAAATAACTATATTTTTAATAAATAAAATAGAAATAATTCAGAAAAAATTAGAACAATTATATAGTGAAGATCCATTAAAAGGATGGGAAAAACATAAAACTACTATAAAAATTGAATTAATAGATAAAAATAGCATAATAACCCAAAAACCATTAACATATAATTTTGACGATTTAAAAGAATTTAAAATGCATATAGATGAATTATTAGAAAAACATTATATACAAAAAAGTAATAGTAAACATAATAATCCAGCATTTATAGTAAATAAACATAGTGAACAAAAAAGAGGAAAAAGTAGGATGGTTATTGACTATAGAAATTTAAATGCAAAAACTATAACATATAATTATCCAATACCAAATAAGATATTAAAAATAAGACAAATACAAGGATATAATTATTTTAGCAAATTCGATTGTAAATCAGGATTTTACCACCTAAAGCTAGAAGAAGAATCTAAAGAATTAACCGCATTTACGGTACCACAAGGATTTTATGAATTGAACGTGTTACCATTTGGATATAAAAATGCACCAGGTAGATATCAACATTTTATGGACAATTAATTTAAACAATTATCTAATTGTATAGTATACATAGATGATATATTATTATATACAAAAACCAAAGAAGAACATTTAAAATTATTAGAACAGTTTACAAATATAATAGAAAAATCGGGAATAAGTCTAAGCAAAAAGAAAGCTGAAATTATGAAAAATCAGATAGAATTTTTAGGAATACAAATAGATAAAAATGGAGTAAAAATGCAACAACATATAGTACAAAAAAATAATAAATTCGAAAGAAGAATTAGATACAAAAAAGAAATTATAATCATTTTTAGGACTAGTAAACCAAGTAAGAGAATATATTCCAAAATTAGCAGAAACTTTAAAACCACTACAGAAAAAATTAAAAAAGGATATAGAATATAACTATGATGAAAAAGATAAAAAACAAGTTCAAAAAATAAAATTACTTTGTAGAGAATTACCAAAATTACAATTTCCAGATGAAAATGGAAAATTTATATATATAGTAGAAGCAGATGCTAGTGAATATAGTTACGGAGGAGTACTTAAATATCGATATGAAGCAGAAAAAATAGAACACCATTGTAGATACTACTCAGTTACGTTCAACGAGACAGAAATAAAATGGGAAATAAATAGGAAAGAATTATGTTCATTATATAAATGTTTATTAGCATTTGAGCCATATATTGTATCTACAAATTTATTGTACGAACAGATAATACACAGGTACGCTGGAGGTTAACAAAGAAAATACAAAATTCAGTTACAACAAAAGAGATTCGGAGACTAGTTTTAAATATATTAAATTTCACATTTACAATTGAAATGATCAGAACTAACAAAAATGTTATTGCAGATTACATATCAAGACAAAGCTACACAGACTGAAATAATAGAAGAAGATACTCTAGAAAAAATACTTAACACCCTAACTACGCTTTCAATGAAAGTGGACAGTATGACTAATGAAATAGAAAAGCTAAAGACTAATGAAGATAAACTGAAGTCTATAGCTACAAATCAGCTAACTCAGCAGTGTGCAGAGCTATGTCGATCGGAAGACATTAAAGTTCCAGAGCTAGAAGGAGACGTTGGGAGACTCCATAAAACCCATAACATTTATCAATCTACTTCTGCAGGTACAAGCAAAGGAGTTAATCGACCAAGATACCACAATATAAATATGAATAAAATATTTGAAAAACCATTTACACCAAAAACACAAAAAGACCACTTGTTCATACCCCTACAAGTTAACACATACCGAGATAGCCTAAACCAAGACAAAAAAGCTTACAACTACACCGCCCAGAAATACATAGAAAATATATACAGAGTACAAACCTTTCTAAACCATAACCCCAGAGCTACAAACATCAAAGAATCAAATACCAACTATATAACCCAAAAATTACAAGGATATAACAAACTAATTGCACTACCCAAAACTAACCCAAGCCTAGTTAAAACCTGTTTTGACTATGGACTATTAAACACCATATATACCCAAGATGGAGAAGAATTAACAGCTATGGAAGAATTGTACAAGATATTCACCACCTACAAAAGAATAACGAAAGAAAATTTATTTTATATAAAGTGTTATACTGCACCGGCAGAGATACTTTATGATGAAATAAAACCAGTTATACAAGTTGTAAAGTCCTATCTCGAATAAACGACTTATCGGACTAGCTATGATTATTCAAGAACTAGCAAATAATTATACTAACGGAAACCCAATATGGAGCTATTATTCGAGAGATCATCAAATGATTTACTCAAATTCAAAAGAGCTACGACAAGCAGATATGGAAGACGTCAGACAATGGATAATGACACTACTCAACCCAGAAAAACAATCTACCGCAAGAGCAATAAAAAAAGGATTTATTTCAGATGGACTACTGACAAGATATTGTAAAATAATTGGACACAAATATCCAGATCACCAATGTTCGAGGTGTAATGGAGAAGATAATATTATTCCAGAAGTACATCTAGAATAAAAATCAAGAAGACAAAATGCCAGCTGGAAAGATAAGATAAGGAGCAATAATGGAGCAGATACGACAACATCAACGGAATCAACGGAAGACAAGATATTTGGACCCATTTATTATACAAATTTTTTAATCTTACGATAAGATTATAAGTTAGCAATAATGTAGAGCATTTATGTAAATTTTGACCTTTCTTAGCTTTTTAGGGTAGGTTAGGCCTATAGACTTTTTGACTTTTTAGCTTTTAGTTTTACAATTTTAAAAAACGTGTGAAGAATAGATTGTAAAGTTTGATTGTAAAGTTTCTTTCGTTCTATAAATAAAGAAAGCAAAAGGCATTGCAAAGGCAAGCCTTCATGCGTTGAAGCAAACATTCTCTCCACTCCACAACAAATATTTTATTCAGTTAATTAAATAAACATATTTCAATGGAAAAAGCTATGGAGGAAAAAAACTCAGAAATATCAAAACTACCCGAACAGGTATATTTATTCATGATTATGAATAGCTAAATTCATAATTCCCAACAATCATGATATGATAAAATAAATTCATATTAGTTACTTTATAGTAGAATTATTCGAAGAATAATATGTTAAGAAGTTTATTAACAAAGAGGAAACGGAGAAAAATTCCTAAGGACTATGCCATCCTAAAGGTGAAATCAATGAGGCAAGAAGCCGTGGCGGGGAGTAACCAGAGTAGAGGCGCTGTTTAAGGGAAAAAATATTCGGATTACCATGTTAATAGTGACCGAAGAACATATTATTTAAGAATAATCTAGTATATAGTAAGCTAAGATGACCATATTTTGTTATGTACATGGTTGAAGGGAATATTTTGAAAAAAACAATTTTATGAAAATGAATGATTATTTATCTGATGTGATGGTAGATAAATTCAAAATACTTATTTTGTATGCACTTAGAGATATAAAAGTAGTAGATATAAGAAAAATCATATTAGAAAAAGCCTTTGGTAAATACTACATGACTAGAGTAAATTATATACCATATCTACCTAACTACTCTTACAAATACTTACGATGATAAGTTACATAGAATTTTTAGAAAAAGATATAAGAAACATACAGTTACTAGAAAAACAGATAAAAATAAATATAGACAAATACATGAAAAATAAAGATATAAAATACATAGAATTTCTTAATAAAAATATGCAAAAACTACAAAGGCTAAAACAAACAACTACAAAATATTATAATAAAACCAATTTTAAAAGATAGATCATTTAGAATATCTTAAAGTTTTAATCTTATATATACTTAAAAACATAGAAATTATAGATATTAAGAAAATAATATTAGATATAGTAATAGACTACGAAATTGAAACTATAAATTGGCTAGAACAGTTATACGAAGAAATTTACCCAAAAGGATATTATTCAGATTAAGAGATGTTAGAATATATTAGAAAAACTAGAGAAAATCAAGAAAATCTAAATAATGAAATTAATTATAGAAACCGAATTAGAGAAATAATGGAAAACCTAAAAGAAAAATTAATATGGATAGAAAAAACCTTAGAAAATTTAGATAAAAGTACATGTGATAGTTTATATAATTTAAAAAACTCACTACGAGAAGAACAACACAAGATAATAAATAACATTGAAAATATAGAATTAGATATACATTACAGTACAGATAGGATAAATTATTATACAAAAATTTCTAACTCTGCAATTACTACAGGATAAAATAATTAATGAATATATCTTACGAAAAAAGTAAATCATTAAAAGATATTGAAACAAAATTTAAGAAATATCCACGCACAAATAAAAATAGATTCACTAGAAACCTAATAAATCTATTAGATCTATTAAATCCGCGCACCCCCTACAAATATAAGAAAATAGGTGAACATTTTTATCTAATGTTAGAAAAAGAAGAATTAAAATTAGAAGATAAATTGACAGTAATGGTAAGAATAGAAAAAGAAAATGAAGAGATAGATAGGAAAAAGGAAATAGAAAAAATAAAACAACAAACTACGGAAGAAATACGAAAAATAGAAGAAACTAAAAATAGTAGGATTGCTGAATTAGAAAAAGAACTACAAATATTAAAAGAGTTGTATGAACAAAGACAAAAAGAAAAAGAAGAAAAAGATAGAGAACAGAAATTACTGAACGAGATAAATCAATTTAAGGAAAAATTAGAAGAGTCGAGGGTTCAAATCTCACTTAGTGTGCAATTATTTCTAAAACAATTTACCATATTTCATAATGTTTACACAAAAGATGGCCGGACAAAAGTTCGAACCCAAGACCACGGACAAGCAAATTTGATACTTTGCAATTGGCTCTACGTGCTTAGTTGGTAATGTGCGTGAAGAAATACTAGACATCGAAGGGTCCGTGCTAGCATGTTTTTATTTCAATTTATGTGACATAAATATAATTTAGATAATCAATTATCAAATTAATTTAAAATTTTAATTATTGTGATTTATAATACTTTTTCTCTATTCCAATTTAAGTGACATATATAAGTTCGAGAGTCAATCAAATATTTTTTATCTTTAATATTTTTATAATTTTTAATTACTATGTGATTTGTAATGCTTTTAGCATAGTTTTTTCAAAAGATATTAATGCTTTGTCCGTCCCAGTTTGCGTGTCTTCTCATTTTTAAATGATACTAGTTTAGTATACGTGCATTGCACGTGTAATTTGGGTATTTATTAAATAAGACATTTGACCCCATATATATATTTACGAGAAAAATAATTATATTGTTAGATTCGAACATACGAGAATATCAAACCTAGAAATCAATACAAGCAAAACAGATGTGATAATGCATGATGTGTTAAACTTAAAATCACTCCCAAGCTAAAGAAAAAAATAATAAGCCACAACAAAGAATAACATACTAACCTGGAGGATGACAATTACAATGGTTGAAGAAAACATAATATAGAAGAATGGGATGGGACAATATATATTAATATAAAAATATGTTGAAAATTAAACCTACATAAATTAAAAAACAAATAGGAGCCTAATTTAAGAAAAAATCTTACCACGTTTTAAAGTCCTAATCCATTACCATATTTTAAAGTCCTAACCCATATATTCTAGGATTCAAAATTATATATATAATTAAATAATAATTAGAGAAAAAAAGTTAAAAGATGATTTTGCCTATTGTAAAGTGTTTTAATGAAGGGCAAAAAGTTCAAATCACTTTTCTAAGGGCCTTCACATTTTTAATAGATTATAGATATAGATTATAGATATAGATATATTACTTTATGTCTTCTTTTGTCCCATCATAATTTTTGTGGCACCAATATAATTTTGATAGTCAATCAAATATTTTATGTTGACATATCATTTTATGTGTATTTTATCCTTTTTATGAAATATTATTAATTTTTTAATGCTTAGATGACCATAAAAATTAATTATGAGTGATTTAATAAAATAATGATTGAACCAATCAAGCAGACGTGTCTTAAATGAATTATAACAACTAATTAAAAGTGATATAACAAAATTACTATAAAAAAATACCTATGAAAATTTTTTAAATGGATCTCATATAAAACATCAAGTTAATTTAAAATGTCAAGATTTAATTTATCATTTTATGTACAATTTTTTTTATCAAATATTATTAATTTTTTAATACTTAGATGGCATATAATAATTAATTAGGGGTGATATAGTAAAATTATGATTAAAGAAGCTGAAGAAGGTAACAAAAAACATCAAGAGTTAATTTATTATTTTATTTTTATTTTATTTTTATTAAATATTATTAATTTTTTAATACTTAAATGACTTACACTAATTAATTAGGGATGGTATAGTAAAATTACGATTAAAATAGCTTAAGCAGGTAGTAGGCGTCTTCAAGACGTACCTGCTTATTGCCCCTTTATTATTATTATTATTAGTATATATATATATATATATATATATATATATATATATATATATATATTATTTTTTATCTCAATTTATGTGACTCAAATATAATATAGATAATCAATCATTAAAATAATTTAGATTTTTAATTATTGTGATTTATAATACTCTTTCTTCTTTTCCAATTAAGTGACACTGATATAGTTTCGAGAGGTAATCAGATATTTTATATCTTTTATATTTTTTAAGTTGTTAATTAATTATGTGATATATAATGTTTTTAGCATAATTTTTCAATAAGATATTAATACTCTTACTGTCCCAATTTATATGTCTTCTCATTTTAAATAATATATGTTACTTTATGTCTTCTTCTATCCCGTCGTAATTTCTATGGCACTAATATAATATCGATAGTCAACCAAATATTTTATGTTGACATATCATTTGTGTGTATTTTATTTTTTTATGAAATATTATTTATTTTTTAATGCTTAGATGACCATAAAAATTAATTAGGGGTGATATAACAAAACAAAATTTATCAATTTATATTCAATTTATCCTTTTTATTAAGTATTATTAATATTTGAATGCTTAGATAACTTATAATAATTAATTAGGGGTGATATAGTAACATTACAATTTAAGCGGCTGAAGAAGGTAGCACAAAACATCAAGAGTTAATTTATTGTTTAATTTCTAGTTTACTTTTTTTTATTAAATATTATTAATTTTTTAATACTTAAATGACTTATACTATTTAATTAGGGATAATCAGCTGAAGCAGACAACACAAGTAGGCATATCGAAGACGTGTCTGCGTATTGCCCTTTATTCTTTATAGTGTGTATATAAAATCTATAATCTATGATACATTAAAAGTGTGAAAGACCTTAGAAATGTTGTTTGAACTCTTTGACTCTCATTAAAAAATTTTGCTTTAGACAAAATTGTCTTTCACTTTTTTTTCTAATATTTAAGAGTTAAAAATTAATTAAATATATTTATGGTAAAACCTTTCCTTATTACAAGTCATTAGAGTTAAATAATAATTTGAACTCAATGTACTAATCTCCAGGAGACACCTCTTACATTTATATTTTTGGAGCATCAACATAGGTAACTTCTCTCTCTAAAAACCCTAAAACCTAATCGTTGAAGTTGTTGGCCACCATGGCCACCACCTCCCCCGATGGGTCTAACCCACAGGAAAAAAAGATTAATACGCATGCAGATCCTTCTCATAATTCATCTATAGGTGCTAATAATATGAATTATGTGGAGAAATTGAAACCTAATGTAGTTTTGAATAATATACCTAGGGTTCCACCTAAGCCAGTGATCGTGTTACAAGGGGAGCGTAGTGTTACTTGGAAATCATCAGAGATTCAAAACTTGATTATTTAAGAGAATTTACAATATGCCATAATTGGTAAATTCTTTTATGGTAAACCTTACATTAAGGAGCCGAGAAAAGTGATTCAGGCCAATGTGGTATCAAAGGAGATTGTACAATTGGAGAACTTGATGCCAGACATATATTAATTCGATTAGAAGTACTTAAAGATTATGTCAATCTCTTATCAACAGTTGCATATTATATTAAGACAAAGGATATGTATTGGTAGATGAGAACATTGAAGTGGGATCTGTGGTTTGAACCAAATGTGGAAGCTTAAATTGAAGTGGCCTGGATTTCCATGCTAGATCTTCCTCCAAATTTCTTTGCAAAAGAGGAGATTTTCTCTATTGCATCAACAGTTGGGAAACCATTAACAGTAGATATGGAGACAAAGAATCAAACAAGACCTAGTTATGCTAAAATCAAGATAGGGGTTTATTTGATTGCCAAACTACCCTAAAAATTAAGAATTAATAAAGAAAATGATGTAACTGGAGAGATTAAATCAAAGTGGATACAAATTCAATATGACTATATGCCTAAATATTGTAAAGAGTGTTGTTTATAAGGTCGTAATGAAAATAGTTTCTGGAATGTGCATCTAGAATTATATGAAGCTATAAAGGAGGAGAAGGATAGAAAGGATGACATAGGCAACAAAAATACAGAAGAAGGTCCGGTTAAGCAAAAAGAAGAACCAAAGAACAATAAGGTTCGAGAAAGGAATAACAATAAACAACAATGGCTTACAAGGAGAAGCAAATACAGAAGAGATAAATACATGCATTTTTAGGGGATACTGAGGATAACAATGTTGAAGATATTCCTGTATCTAATGCTTTTGCAGCACTAAAAGAGGATGAATTTGATGGAGAGGAAATCACAGCAACAGAAAAGAAAGATAAGTAGGAGAATTTAAAACATAAAAATAGTACCAAAGAATGGGTTAGCAATGCTTTTGGAAAGAAGATGGTAGAAGTAGAATCCAATGACCATGAAGAACAAGTATTAGATAACATCAGTGAAGCACAAATCCAAAAAAAACAAACTAGTCAGCAGAGGCGTAAATAGAAGTCAAAATCAAATGAATTGACATTGGTTAGTCATATTGACAATAAGGAAACTGATGAGGTTATGGTGTAACGCCCCGAAATTGGGTCTCGAGACGTCACATGATGCTTAGGGGCATAAGTGACCCTAAGCTAACCTTTCTATTGGCATAACTCATAAGTAATTGAATAAAATGCTTAAGTCTACATTAGATCAGCGAAAACATAGAACTTATTTGAACTTGATCAATACAATTATGAACGTTACAAGGTTACAACTCTACTTTTACAAATAAAATTAAAACTGAATACATCAACTTCTACTGACTGTCTATAAAGTCTCTACTAGTACTGACTTCAGATAGATGGGTCATGACTCCCAACTACCCAATCTCAATACGACTAAAGCAAGAAAATACGGTACTCCTCAAACTGTATAACTGACTCAAGCCCTCGAATCAAAGGACTTATCACCTGCTTACTGGAAGCTGCAAACTGACTGAATGCGGTATCTGCGCTATAACTTGTACCTACATTACAAGACACTGTAGTATATAGAAATATATGGGGGTCAGTACTTTAAAGAATATACTGAGTATGTGGGGGTGCAATGAAACATTATAAATAATATCATAAATGATTATGAAAATCATGCATGCTGACGATAACGACTTTCTTTGCTTTAATTAATTGAAATATATTCCTTGAAACTCATCATTAGTAATGCAAGCATTATATATCTCATAAATCATTATACTCAACTCAAACTCTTTAAATCATGATTTATAGTGACTCAGTAACTCATGAAACTTGAACTCTTATGGACTTGGGAGTTTCTTATAACCGACATGACTACACCATGTGAGCCTCATGGAGTCCAACGTTTTACCCTCCTAAGGAGGGATCCCCACATTGGCAAGGGTGTTGTACTCTTGCCAGGGAGTACAACCTCAATCTTAATATCACAATCTCATACTCTGCCTTTGGCCCACCATCATCAACATCAATCCTACGGTGGCACATAGTTCCGGGAAAATACCATATTTCCCGCTCGGTGCTAAATACTCCTCCCAGACTCAGCTCAGAATGCGTTAGGAAATCCACCTTAATCAATATCAACTCATGGGTCTATTATAAAGACCAAAACATAAATATATTTCTCATTGGTAAATCATAAACAATTGTGGATTCCTAACTCGACTCAAATTAAACAGTCTTTCTCAACGTCAAGATGTATCAATTCATTAAGTCATGACAACTTCAATAACTTTGAGGAAATATCAAGACACATTATAACAACTCAGTCTCATGACTCATTTACTCAATAATCCAATTTATTATAGGGAAGCTTAAAACTTGACACATATCTTGAAAGCACTTGAAATACCAACTCATGGTAGAAACATGAAATTTTCAATACTAAATATCAAGTCATAATTTGGAAGTTGTAAAATAATCATGTATCAAAAACTTCAAGAAAACCTCATAGAACTTATTCTTGACTCTCAAGCTCAAACATCAATATGTATATACATTAAATAATTAAAATCCTCATAGAAAAGTTTAAATCAAGACTCTTATCTCAAATTATTCAGAAATCATCAACTCATAATAATAATATTCAACCCATGGCATAAGTTCTCAATTGAAGAAGTAAAATGATAAAATAGTCATGAGTATCAATATTGAATAGCTCAAATATCATAAATCATTAATAAAGAAATATGGGTGTAAACCCACTTTGCAAAATCATGAATTTCAATAGTAGAAATTAAATCTTTGGGCACAAGAACGAAAGAAGTGTTCTTTTTCAATCCCCACATACCTTGATTATGATTTTGGAGATGAAGAAACTTGATTGAAAACTCTTTCTTGCACTTTTGGGCTAAGCTTCTTGATGCCTTTGACTCGGAGAACTCAATTGTTGAACAACTTGGAAGGATTTATGAGAGAATTCTTGAATTTCTTGAAAAAAGATTTGATTTTTGGGTGGAGAGAAAATGCTAGTTTTCTAGAAATTTCTTGGGAGATTTTTGGAGAGAAATAAGAGAATGATCTCCTCTTCTCTATATGGATATATATATAAAAACCAAAATGGGCAGAAAAGACCAAAATGCCTTTTTTGAAAAAGTTGAAATTCTCTGATCGGGGCTTGTGACGGTCGATCTGATGGTCCATCAGAGAATCTGATGGACCACCAAGTCGTTCGTCACTCGAGTGCCAAAATTAGGCCATTCTACCTCGGAGTGATGGTCAAAGTGAAGATCCATTAGGGATCTGATGGTCCACCAGGTCATCCGTTACTCGAGGCCCAGAAATAGGACATTCTGTTTTGGCCTGACGGACCCCTTGACGGTCTGTCAACTTTTTGACGGTCAACCAACTTGGCCATCACACGATGGACTAAAAAGAGATTCACTGTCTTGGCATGACGGGGCACTTGATGGTCCACCAGGGACCTGGCGGTCCGCTAGGTCGACCGTCAAATCTGGGTAATCCAATAACTCTGAGTAAAACGGCCATAACTTCTTCGTTCGATGTCGGATTTTGATGAAATTGGTATCGATGGAAATCTTATTCAATGCTCTACACGGAAAAAATTCAAAATTAAGAAAATTCTACATGGATCAATCATCATTCATGTTAGGAGTCATTTCCATATACTCAAAAGAAGGATTTAGACTTAAGGGGATGATTGGGGTATTACATATGGAGGGGATTCTTCCATTGGCAGTTCAAGCTGAGCATCAACTAGAGCTCTCTAACAAGAGTAAGCATAAATTAGACTATGAGAATCTGGAAAGAAATATTGATAATATAGCAATAAAAGAAGACTTATCTCCTAAGCAAATTGATACAATTAAAGCAACATAGGGAAGAAAGTATAGAAAGGTCAAGAATATAGGTTTTACTACAATGCAGACAAGGATTCACTCAAAGAACAAGTCAGGATAAATGCTTTGATTTGGAATATAAGGTCGGTGCACACTCAAAAGGCATTCATCAGATTGATCACGTTACAAAGAAGACACCATTTTTACTTTATTGGTGTTATGGAACCATTTAAAGACATTCATAATATAGAGGAATACAAAGCCAGATTAGGGATACAACATGCAACGCAAACTCATCAGGCAAAATTTAGGCTTTTTGTGATGCTATTGTTAATTGTACAGTCATTAGGGATGAAAAGAAATCGATGACTTTAAAGTTATAAAATCAAAAAACAGGAGTGACAGTGATGGTTACTCTAGTATATGCTAAGTCTAATCAACAAGAAATATTAGTTTTGTGGGAATCTTTGAATGATATAGCTCATAACATGACTGATCCCTAGATTGTAGGAGGTGATTTCAATGTAGTCTCTAGTAATGAAGAAAAATTGGGTGGTTTTCCTGTTACTATATCAAAAACTGAGGATTTTAATCATTGTATCAGTTTGTGTAATGTAGAAGACCCAGGATTCAAAAGAAGCAAGTACACATGGTGTAATGAGAGAGTTGATGAAGAGTGTATTTTTAAAAGGTTGGATAAAGTATTGTGGAATGGTATGATACAGAATCTATTTCTAGTGTTGGAAGTTGAACACTTAATAAGGAGTGGGTCAGATCATGCGCCTCTACTTTTGCATTTTACTACTTCAAATGAGAAAATCATTAAATCTTTCTGATTTTTGAATTTCTAGTTGAAAGAGAAATCATGTTTGGAGGTTATAAAGCAAAATTAGAACACTGAAATACAAGGAAATCCTTTTATTACGTTCCAATAGAAGTTGAAAAAGACCAAACATGCATTAACTTAAACGGAGTAAAGAAAAATTTGGCAACATCTTTCAGGAGATAGAAATACTAGAGGACATCATTAAAGTAATGGAGGTGCAATTTGAGCAGAATCCATAAGGGGAAAATAGAGAAAATTATTTAAGGCACAGGCACAATAAGAAGAATTCTATAAACAAAAAAACTGGATTTGAGTGGTTTAAAGATGGTGAAAGAAATACAAAATTCTTTCATACTATTGTTAAGGGGAGGAAAAACAAATTAAAGGTGAATAGAATTCAGAATGAAGAGGAAATTTGGCTAAAAGATCAGAATGACATAGTAGATGCTGTAATTAATTTCTTTCAGCATCAGTTCTCAAGAGATCAAGATTGTGAAGATTTTTCAATTCTTGATGAGTTACCAGTTATGATTAATCCTTAACAGAATGAAGAACTAATTAAAATTCCAGAAAGGCAAGAGGTTAAAGAGCAGTTATGGGATTAAACAGAAATAGTACTGGTGGTCTAAATGGAATGACAGAGGTTTTTTACCAAGGTAAATAGGACATTATTGGAGAGGATATTTATAATATGGTATTTACTTTTTTTTTCTATGGGTATAAATTACCTAGATTTATTACTCATACTAACCCAGTGATGTTACCGAAAAAGTTAGTAGTTAATACTTTCTCAAATTCTAGGACAGTATCACTAAGTAATTTTGTTAACAAAATCTTCTCAAAAATCATCCATGATAGAATCAAGAGTCTGTTACTAGAAATTATATCAGAAGAAGAGACAGGCTTTGTTCAAGGTAGAAGCATAGCAAAGAATATACTGGTAGTTCAAGAAATTATTTTTGAGATAAGAAAAAGAGGTTAAACCCCTTGGTGATGAAATTAGATACGATGAAAGCTTATGATAGGGTAGAGTGATTTTTTCCAACAAAGGTAATAAGGAAAATGGGGTTTGGAGAAGTTATTATTGATATGGTATACAGATTAGTGAGTAATAATTGGTATTCAATCCTCCTGAATGGTCAACCTAAAGGGTTTTTTGAAATCAACAAGAGGATTGAAACAGGGAGATTCTTTATCTCCAACATTATTTGTTCTTGTTGCTGAGGTCATGGAAAGGTTATTAAAAGCCTTGTTGAAGAAGAGTTTAAAATATTTGGAATACCTAGGGGGAGTCCAAGAATAAATCACCTTGCATTTTGCAGATGACATGATTATTCTATGCAAGGCAGATTTGATTTCTTTAAAGACACTGTGTGAATCTTTAGAGAAGTATAAAAAGACATCAGGGCATAGGATCAATAAAGAGAAAAGTGCCATATATTTGCATAAATGAGTATCACATGGAGTGGTAGTAATGGCAGAAGTTGCAACAACTATTTTAAGGAACAATTTTCTTTTTACATATCTAGGATGTCCCATTTGCCATATGAGGAAAAAGAAAGATTACTATCAACAAATCATGAACAGAATCAGTAGAAAGTTACAGAGTTGGAAGGAAAATTGTTATCATATGGGGGAAGAGCCATTCTTATCAACCATGTTTTTCAAAGCATACCAGTCCATTGTTTGTCAGTAATAAACCCTTCTATGAATGTTCTTAAAACTATTCAGAAGATGTTGGCCTAAATTTTTTGGAGTAGTTATATAGGGGGTAAAGGTAGACATTGGGAAAGATGGATTTCTATATGCGCACCTGAGAAGAAAGGGGGTTTGGGATTTTGATTACTAAAAGATATGTCTATGGCCCTGTTTTGTAAGTTGCGGTGGAATTTTAGGACCAAAAAGTCTATTTAGAGTTCTTATATGAATAAAAAATATTGTAAAAAGGATCATCCTAATATGATTATTTAGAGGAATAGTATAGGAGGTTCACAAGTTTGGAAGAAGATGTTGCAGGCTAGAGATCTAATTGAACACCAAATTCTATGAAAAAAAAAAAGGTAAGTCTAACATTTGGTGTGATAATTGGACAACCTTGAGAGATTTGTATAGTCTCAGTGAGGAGACTAGGGAATGGGATGATAGATATCAACATGATAGAGACTTAATCAGTGATGGAAACTGCAATGTTGAGGTGATTAAGGAGATTTTTTTAGAAGAGATTTCCAGTCATATCTTACAAAAATAAAGGTACTGGGAAACAAGAGGAAGAAGACAGAGCCATCAGGATGCTTAAATTTAATGGAAAGTTCACTGTGAAATCAGCAAGGCAAGGGATGTGGATAAAAGGCTTGCCTTTTAAAATGGCCTTCTTGATGTGGAGGATATGGAAAGGGAAAGTTCTAATAGATGATTTTATAAGAAGATGGAGTGTGGAAGGACCTTTCATGTGTTGGTGTTGTATTATTCTTGATCAAGAAACCATATCATATGTGTTTCTAAGATCACCTATTGCTAACATGACTTGGTCTAACTTTTTTTTTTTTTTTTTGCATGTATAAGCATTCATGGATTGAGTTTTAGGGAAACAATAATGGCTTGCTGGAATTTAAATGTTAGTCAGAGGGATAGACCTTATTATCAATCTATTCCTAGCATGATTGTGTGGGAATTATGGATAAGGGGGAATAGAAAAAAACATGAAGAAAAGAATGTTACAGAGCACAACACAATATAATAAAAAAATCTGAGAATGTTACTTAAAGTGAGAAATCCATATAAGGATCTTCCACAATATGGCTAAATATTTTGAGAGATTTTGAAATTCATAGAGCCAGAGTGAAAGTTACAAAAGTCAGGTGGTAATTTTCTTAGAAAAGATAGTTAAATTACAATACAGATGGAGCATCTAGAGAAAATCTGGGGATAAGTTCCTATGCTTTTTGTTTGAGAGATGATCAAGGAGATTTAATATATGCTAAAGGAGCTACTATTGATGATACTACAAATATAGGAGCGGAAGTAGTAGCTATTCTACAACAACATTACATTACAAGCAGTCACAACATAACAAAGTGATCATTTAGATAGATTCATTAGCCATGCAGAAGATTTCAAATAGGGAGTGGGAATGTCCATGGAGTATATCAGACATAATAGATCAGATATGAACACTGATGCATAATACAACAGTACTGTACCAGCACATTCTTAGGGAGGGGAACAAGTTAACAGATTATCTAGCCAATTATGTAATTGAGGAAGGGAACTTCCCATGTACAAGCTTTCAGCATCTAAAAGTTACTGGAAAGAAATTACTTAATAGTGACAAACCACAAGTTTCATATTTAAGAGTGTCACCACAGAAAAGGTGAGAGGCTGATAGGCTAAAGCTTACAAGGTCCATAATAAATATTTACAAGCCATAAAAAGCTACAAAAAGGTGCAAAGCTAACTAGCCTATATTACAACAACCAACAAACTGGACTCGCAATAAAAGAGAAGGATCAGTGTGTCAGATTAGAATTGATTAACCTGAGATATGGGTTAGTTTATGAATACTTATGGTCCCACTCATCCCACTATCTTCATACCAGCTGTATCTGTCATTGTAGATTCGTTAGAGCAAGAATGAAGAATAGATTAGCAAGATTAAGGCCAAGTTGCTTACTCGAAAATGGTAACCATATCCAGGTGACAAGATCCTTTAAGAAATCACAAAAAGTTGTTATTGGTCCCATCTACCAGAGAACACAACTATTGAACACCAAATTAAAGGATAATCAGCTGAAGAATCAAGAGCAAAAATGAAAAAAGTTATAAGAACTTACTTCTGCAAGCTAATAAAAGTAAGCATGTGAAACATCCATGGTACCGTGTTTATCACCAAGAGCCGAAGAAAGATGAACAGAAGGCTGAACAGTGGAGGTGACGGCATCAAATTTCAGATGGGAGATGGAGGAAATAGGGAAATGCTTTACGAAACCCTATACATTCGGTTATATGTAATAAGCTAGGAGGTGGGTTGGGCCGGGTTGATTTTTCTTTTTCTCTTTATTTTATTTTGTTTGGTTGGGTTGGTTGTTTATAAAGACTATGTTTTTGTTTATTTTTAATAATCAAACCTGAAAATTAAACCAAAAAAGGAACTAATCTCAAGGAGTGATGTTTGTATGTAGCACTAACCAATTATTCTATGTGGGATATAGGTTTCGAGATTTTTTACTTAAGGAAAGAATAATATAAGGTAAAATATTAATTTATTTTATAATTCTAAATATTAAAATTTTTTAATTATTGAAAGATTTTAAGTATGGCAAACTGAAAATTCCTATTTGATGATGATAAAATTATTTAAGGTAGTATTTTCTTTTTTCTATTAACATCATCTTTTTACTATTTATTTTTAATATTTAAGAATTAAAAATTAACTAACTATATTTATGGTAAAAAATTTTCATATTAGAAGTCATCAGAATTAATGACAACTAGTAGGTTTTAAAATACATAATAAGAGTGTAATCAATGATTTTGTAAAGATTTGACTTTAAAAATAAGAAAAGATTTTAAATATAGAAAAAAAATATCATACCATAAATATGGTTCAAATTGATGTGTCTCTCTTATCCTTTATACTGCATGACAAAAAAGCAAAAGTGATGATCTATCAACCACTTGAAATTTTTTGTGGTAAAATATATATGTACTTCCATTAAAATATATGTTTATATTTATACTAGATTTATGGTACGTGCGTTGCACGTGTGATATATTTATTGTTTAATTATTATATTTACAAATATCTAAGTTTTTTTAGATCTTCATTTAAGCAGATGATAATAAGGCTTCCCTCTTTTGTTTTGTTTCAGGTTAAAGTTGTGTCATTGACTATTTTGACCATCAATAGTAGAGTTCTACTGTCTAGTATCAACCGCTAACAAATCAAATGCCCTAATGTATCCGATTCCCCACCTGAAAGTTTGTGAACCTAACAAGAGTAATTCAATGTTACAATATAAAAGTTAGGATAACGGATTAAAGAATGAAAATTGTATTATAATTTCTTAATCATGATTTTTTTATGCGGAATGTCAGTCAAGTTATGAGTATCATGAGTAATATGTTGTATAGCAACAGAGAGGTTTTTCATAAGTAGATCATAATATATTTTGTTGTGTGAAAATGACCATGTCAATTGTTTTCCTTACTCTTACAATTTGATAGGACTTATTAATGTATGTTACATTAATTGGTCCTATGAATGTGATTGAGGATTTACTATATGTAATACTTTAGGTAAGTAATTGTCTATGGCGATAAAACAGATTAAGTTGACAGTGAAGGAGTAAAAGTAGGCTAGATTAGTGCAATGTGTGGTGCGAAGCGCTTGGTACATAAATTAAGTTGGATAATGATTAAAATACGAAGTAAATTCTGTGGGTGATAAACCGTGGATGATAGTAATGTATAGTAGCTATTACAACTTAAATTTCAGTTTGTCGAGTTGATGGATTTTTACATTAGATTGCCATAGTTGTTTTGTTTTTGAATAGGTTGCATTGAAGTTGTGGCAATGATTATACATTGGCGTTATTTTTGTTTAACTTTATATGTGTTGTATTATCGATTCAATTTGACCAGTTTTTGAAATGAATAACTTATCACAAAATAATATATTTTCCCTCTTACTTATAAAATTACTGATATCATTACATAGTTGAAAAATATTAGTATAATATATACGTTCCAACAAAGTTGTATGTGGAAGTTTATGTCACATCTTATTCACCCGATCCTACGAAATAAACATAATGAAGTATAATTAGATACATGTAGATGATATATTTAATTGGATTTGATTAATGTGAAATAATTTAGATATCATATCTCACCTAATACTTTCTTATAGACGATATTCCTTGTGTATGATTCTGTCTTCCAATCTGGTTGTTTTGTCATAACCAAAACTCTCGTTCTGGTCATTGATACTCCTATAGAGAGTGCCACGTACAATTGTCCATATGAGAAAATATGTTGTGGTAGATACAATCCAATATTTGGAATTCTTTGTCCTTGTATTTTATTTATCATCATTGCAAAACACAGATGTATCAGAAACTGCTTTGAATAAATTTAAAAGGACATCCTTCATTATCCGATAGAGACAGTTGCATTCTTGGAATAAATACATGCTTGGCAACAGGTTGAATGGTCATTATTTTGACATGTATGCCATTATTTTCAAAACCACTACAAATTAATTGTGTTCCATTGCACAAACTATTTGATGGGTCAAGATTCCTAAGCAGCATGATGGGTGGATTTTCGTTCAAAACCAACCTATTATATACTATGGTAACATTAAAAATGAGATAATTTATAAACACCGATTTTTTAGTCATATCTTGTTAAATAGTTTTATAATAAAGAGAATGTAAGCAACATAAGGTTTTGTTGATGCACCTATGTGGTGGTAGCCCATTTGGTGTTAAGGTATTCAGATATTCTTTTTGATAGTAGTTGTTGGTATCATCTTTAGCTGAGTCAAAACTGAAATATGTTTTACTTTCATCGGGAAATTTTTCTATCAACATTTCATTTAGTTGATCTACAAAATTCATTTCTACTTGCTAAGATAGCCCTTTCAGTTATAAACTTTGATGATTTGTAATTTTGTTATAGATATGGATAAATTTCCCTCATCAAGCATTCTTCTAGTTTACTATCATCATTGTATTTGACAATTATTTCTTCTGGAAAAATAATTAAATTGTTCTTTAAGGTCCATTATTTCCCATTTCCAACATGAAGTAAAAAATCACTAAATGTTTAACCCGTTCTTGCTCTTATATTTATTGTAAAATAAATCTTTTGTATTAAAGGCCACAAATAGGATCTCACTAAACTTGCATCCATTTTCTCTGCTCTGGTTGATTTAGGAACTACAAGCAGTACTTATCTAAAATTACCTCCAAAGACCGTAACTTTTCCACCAAAAGTTAAATTGTTATCCATTATATCGTTAAAGCTCCTATCAACAGTTTCAATTGTGTGTCACTTGGCCATTGGTGCTTCATCTCATATTATTAATTTTGCTTCTCTAATCAGTTTAGCAGTTCCACCTTGTTTTGACATATGTGTCATTGTTGAGTCATTTGTTTGTAGGGTTTTTTTAAATTTTGAGTGAACTGTTCAACCTTGAGGTAATATTATTGTTTCTACACCACTGGCTGTTGATGTTAATGCTATCATACCTCTTGATCTAACATTTTCTAGTAATGCACGATATAGAAATATTTTTTCAGTTCCCCAGGTCCATCTATAATGAATAATGTTGGTGTTTGTTTGTCGACGTATTGTAGAAAGTTCTTGAAAGTTAGTGCTTGTTCTTTATTTATCTTTGATTTTGTATCAAGATCTTTGGCTGGTACCTTCACAGATAGTTCTTTCATTACTTCTCTACATTCATAGTGAGCACTTTGATGAAATATTTGATTTATTTGAGGCATATCATATTTTTCAACATTTGTACCCATACTTTCCAAATAATAATTGATATTTTTCACTGTACTTTGTAGTTGAGCTTCATCTGGATAGGCATGCATATTGTGAAATTCCTCAGACATATATGTGTAGTAGTGTCCCATAGATTTCTAACATCTGTTGGGCTGCAATGAACTAAAATTGTTGCAAATAAACCTGGAAGAGCTGAAGGTTTCTTGAAGAAAGAAGCCTCACATAAACATTCTGAAATGCTATTATCCGATTCCAATAGACCTCTTTCTTTAGCTGCTTCCTTGAAACTATCACATTTTTTTCCATTAACAGTTAGTAAGTCTTCAAATGAAGTTTCCCCTCTTACGTGATTCAGCAAGAGTCTCTCGTAATACCTTTCACGCTCACTTGGATTAGCTTACGAATTGATCATATTTGTTCGTTTAGGGTGTTTTTCAAATCTAAAATACAACTTAACTAAGTAGTTTATTCTAACCGATATTTATTCGATCAATAACCAAGCACGGTTTTTTTTTTCCAAATTTTGAATTGTGAATTCCAAACATAATGCTCTGGGAATTCCAGGTATAGATAATTGTGAGCCTCAGTATCTATTGAACATATTCTGAAATACTCGATAAACATAGTTTGCCTTTCAAAGTCTGAATGCATGATAGTTTGTAGATTTTGCTTCTTCCAATAGTACACTATATGTTGTTTAAAAAATCAGTAACATAAATATCCATTTTGTTTTGTGGATAATATTTCCTACTATATATGTTACATTGTTAATAAAAATTTGAAGTATCTGATTGTTTGTTTGGGAGATGTAACTTAAGGTTAATAATTGTCGGTTGCATTTCACTTAAATTAAACTCATATATTCTCCATAGTGCTTCTGGTGGAGACACCCAACGTGCATGGAAGTTTGTGATTTCATTAATGATTTTCTCCCTATCGCCAGACTCAATGTAAACTGCACATTTATCATGCCCTTTATATATATATATATATATATATATATATATATATATATATACTTATATAGATACTTTATGGCTTTAAATCCTTAGCAGACCTCTATATTAATATGACAATTATATCTTATTAAAAATTAAGAATTATAAGGCACAACCCATTGATTATTCATCTTAATTCTACGAACATCAATCGTTCTCCCATTATCTCTTCTCATATAAATGGGATATCCATCCTTTTCTTGTATTGTTTTGCTGTTGTATGCTCGAGGATAATGAAAATTACATTGACCATCCAACATGAAGGGATATTTTGGATGTTTTTGTCTGCAAGGTCCCATGCATCATATGCTTGATAACTACTTTATTCAATTCTGGATACTTGTCCTTATCTGGCAGTTTTGCTAAAATATATCTATCATATAAATCTGCTGATATTATCTTATGACCTTTATTAAATAGTAGAAGAAGGTGTATATTTGGTAAGCCCCTCTTCTGGAATTCTACTACAAAAACATGTGTTGCAACAGGTCCAAAAATTTCTTTCTTTACGATTTAGTCGTTAAAATCTTGCAATTTTGCTCTAAATATTCTAGTCACCAAATGTGGCCTATCTTGAGCTAGTTGACCTATAAATAGTTCAAGCTAGTTGACCTATAAATAGTTCTTCTTGGATCTCTGGCCATTCTGGATTGCATGTCATGGTGATAAATAGATCTGGCCTTCCAAACTCTTGAACCAGAGACATACCATCCATGTAGCGTCGTCGCATATCTGTAGGTCCTCCAATGAATGACCCTAGAAGTAATACCCTTTGTCTAACCTTTTCTCCTCTACATTATCCTATCGTGACACTATCAATAATACTTTGTAATATTTTCCTTTTAAAATTTGATTGCTCAAATCTAAAATATTCAAGTCTCATCGTTTCTAATTTTATGTACATATCCACTGCAAATTGTTGCAACAATTTGCCACAGAGTAATAGTATTGATTTCTCTTCTAGCCAATTTTAAATTTTATAGCAATAGTACTCTCTACAAGAGACAGTTCCTTTTGTTTCACGGCCCACACCTTTTACGGCAAATGAAATAAAGTACTCTATATTACTTTTAACTGTGCATAATTTTATTTATTTAAATCAAAAATTTAATTTTGTGGAAAACTTACATATGTGTTTTGTTAGAAGGAACTAAATAACTAGTGGTTTGCTAAAATCTATTTACTTCCATTGCATTTCAACTTTTCTATTTAATTTGTATTTTTTTCAGGTGCGTATTTATAATAGTGTTTTTGTTGTACCTAAATTAGTTGTTGGATGTATTTAAATATATTTATCTTTCTCTTCAGTGGCGATAATCTCTGCAGCTGTTGCATATGCGAGAGTGTTTATGTTTGCACTTGTAATTGATCTTGAAGTAATGATGCCATTCGGATTGCGACATTTCATTATTCCTTGATGCCAACCTACTTCGCCTTTGGGTAATATTAAAGGATATTGAAGAAGATCATAACATCCATAGTAATGCTTAACTCGATGTGTGTTCCATGAGTGTTCATGAATAGCAATATCTCTTTGAAATGACATGTTTGGATTGTTGCTATCTATCCAAATTGCTGCCACTTGATCCATTGTTGATTTGTTATACACTCGTTGATCCAATAAAACATTTGCAGATATACATATTTCAAAATTTTCTAAACTTGTATGGTCTTCAAGGTGTGTGAAGAATTGTGCATATGAATTTTGGTCCATTATTTTATTGATTTTGCCCATCACTTTTTCTGATAAAGTTGTGTCTTCAAGTATTGACATTCTGTTTGCCAGTTCATGATTTGTATCATACAAGTACAGCTGAAAGTAACGTGGCGTATCATCTTTCAGGACCAAATATGGTATATGATGATATACTTGCCCTTATTCCTTAGAACTATAAACTCCCTTCCTGGGAGATGCTAGTTTTGTATTGACCTTTACTCTAAATGACGTGAAAGCAAAAATGCTATTATAGGATCTTATATTTTTTTTGAATTACTTTCCTTCTTCCGACTCATCCACAAACAGTGCATATAAGTCATCTGGAACTTTGTTGACTGCTAAATTGATATATCCACTTCCCACACAAAATTTTAGTGTCTTATAGTTAAACCTTCTGGCATGACAGAAGATGCATTTAGGTTACTTTTCCAGCTTATGAATAGATGATGTAGATATATTTGCCATATTTTCTCCTAAATTCCTAATTAAAATTATATTATGTATTAGTAGAGGCTAATATTTTGGTGATACAACTTAAACTTTGCAAACTTAGCGTATAATGTATTTTAGCAAAATTACCCTTGTTATCATTCTTATATGATAAAACATTTAGTATCCAATTTCTTTTTCGCTTCTTTGACTGTGATTGTTCAACATGTCCACCTTCCAATGATTGAGTTGCAACAAAAGTTTTTTGCACTCTTCGCAAGGCCCTTTTTACATCAGCCATTACTCTACATGTGCGTCCTATAAATTGTGTAATGTGATCATGTTGCAAATGTCTAAACAGTGATTGATTTTACAATTCACTATAAAATAAACACTTCAGCTTTTGTTCAGCTTACCTCTTATTTGGGATGGGGATTATATTTAAATTCCATGATAAATTTTCTTGTGTTCAATGAAACGGTAGGCTGTTTCAGATGTATCATTCATAAGATCAGTAGATAATGGTTGAATGTATTGAAATTGTGAATTGTTAAATGGTAACATTAGTAAAAAATTCATAACTTGTATATTACATATGGTATGGTAGTGTTTTAGTTTCTTTCTTGGTGCGATAGTTGAGCTTATATATTTTTCTAACTGTCGCAATTCTGTGTAAGATAATCGTATTATAATCATTTGAAAAAATATTTGTCAAAATAGTGAATGTAAGAATACAACCTCTTGTGAGAAACCATAAATGAAAGTGTCGTTTGACGACATTTGTAAATCATTTTTATACATATTATTTGACACTATGATAGTACAAAAGTAAGTATGTTGTGAAAGGAAATAGTAAGTTGTATGTAACTGATAAAGAGAATGAATAATATAAGTCTATGTCAATCCATATCCTATATTGTCAAAGAATATATTCGATTTAATGGGGAATTGTATTTTTTATAGGGGATGAAATTGTTACGCAATGAAACAATGAATAACATGTTAGTAGGAGTTAAAAGATAGAAGGGATAAACTTACAACTCCATTATAGGTGGGTAGAACTTGCCGATGGTTTACAGAATCTGAATATGTCACTTACAAGAGACACAAAATTGGTAGTGACAACAAGAAATAAGTTAGTACAAAGTCCTCATGACAATGCTTTAAGCCAAAGTACACTTTAATGGAGCTGTATGTTTTCTAACTTAATAGGCGACAATCAACATGCCTTCAAAAATGCAGATTTATACAATGCAAAATAGGGAAAATTTAAGCATTTGTAATATTTGATTAGTTAATGTTCAGCTTGGCAAATCGAAACTCTTTAAGCAATCATGCCAATTAAGTCAAGATTGCTAACTTTCGATGGGATATTTGGAAAAGTAGAAGACACTGTTTATAGCTGTATGGGGTATCAGAAGTTACTTCTACTGACAATTGATTGTGGAAAAGGTAGATATGAATGTCCAATTTCAAAAAATAACAGAGGTTATAATGTTAGAAGCAAGAGCGATTAAGAAGAACAGATGAATGGGAAGTGGCTACAACATAAAATTACCTGTAATCTGAAATAATATCCAAATTTTCTAAATTACTTGTGCTTCTGTTACTTTAAATAAGTTTAGACCTGTGTTCAAGTGTTATAAGCATTTTTATATATTATTTCACCGCATCGATCCTCTTGAAGAACAGTAAAAATTTGAGTGATTTTTAGTAAAATTGATGATTTGACATAAAGTTGTGATGTTATTAGAGTTTATGCATAGGGGGAAGTCAACATATGGTTATTCAAATAGGTAAGTCTATGTATTAGAGATAACAGCCAAAGCAGAAGCACAAAAGTGTTCAAATGTAATTAAATATGTTTTTTCATTACAATTAAAAGCTAAATTTCTTTTACAACAGTGGCAGATGTTGATGGCATTTCCTAGTGTAATGAAGATGCCATATGGTTTGTTGAACCCTATATTGGTCGGACTCCTAAAAAATATCAATGGATGCAGGTCGGATGTTCAAAATATTATATTTTTTTGAAAAGCTGTCACGTATGTAGAATCAAAAGCGACGAGTATGCGAAACTTAGGTTGAAGGTAAATGGAACTGTAATGGGACATATTACAAGAATGAAATTTACAATAATCAAATTTTCAAACAAAGCAATAAGTTGTATAGAAGAGATGCAACTTCAGCTACGTTTTGCATAACCAAAAATATGCTCTTACTAAACCATGTTCAACAATACTACAAAAACAAAGGACATAGAGTAGACATACTTCCAAACCAAAAATGGAGTAGTGTATTAACAGGGTGTAGCTGCTTGTTGCCACAGAAGTTGAATTTCTTGAAGACTTATTTGATTACGTGTAATGTGCAATAAAAATTAGAGGCTATGATACTGCGGCAAACAAGGAAGTGATTCCTAAACTTTATGAAGAATGTGAATTGTTCAACATGCAAAAACTTGGGCTACAACCTCATGTTACAAACAATTAGTAATTACAACATTGCTATTTGTGTCCTCCTTCTAGTATTATTTTACAGTTGAGTGACTTAATAATTTATATTATTTTAACCAAGATCTGTACTAACCATTTACTTTAACACCCTATTTAGTATAACAATTGGTGGTCTCTTCTTTTACGATTAAAGGAATTAAAAATTTATTTGAATAAAAAAAGTATATAAAATCAGTGTATCTAAAACATCAAATATATCAATATTCTTATTAATTTTAAACCGGGAGAACACAACATAGTGATGTCGATGCCTAATAATTTTTTTTCTCAAAAACGGATATAATACTATAGTGAATAGAATTTCTCTCATGAACCCAAAACCCAATAGTAATTAGATATTGTTTGATAGTTGTCGATATAACTCTAATTATGAAGTACACTGTAGAGATTAACTGAGAAAACAAAATGAATGGATAAATCGGGTGAGAAAGAGATTCTGTAGCTGAAGAATTAGAAGGGACGATTACTGAATGGGCAAAGATAAAAGTCAAAATCCTGGTAGCCAACAAAAGTGTTTGCTTTTCTATGTCCAGTTGGCCATGGTCAAGTGCACAGTTGTTCTTGCCTTGTCAGGAAAACTATAATATTATGTAAAGACAAGATTACGAGCAACAGAGGAAATAACATCTTTCAGCACCAGTCAACTATCTTTTTTTCTTATGTTCCTTTTATTGAGTACCATCACCATCTCCTAAATATTTTCCAACGTCAACATCGATGGTGCTCCCATGCATTTTGGTTCTTTTAGCCCGTCGTGTAGTAAAGTATAATACTGATAAATAACTTTTTTAGAAATATACTCAATTCAACTATTTGAAATTAAAATTTGATAATTTTGGAATGTGTATCTGACACAACCCGCCCTGGGGCCTTGTCATAATGGGCATCCCAAGTCCGACCAGGACCGAAGACTACCCCCGTTACCCAACCCAACCTTCAGCAACCTGCCCTGAGTTGGCTGAATTTTGAGCATGAAACATAATAGTGTAACAACTCACACAAAGACCCTGGGAATAGATCACAACCGTTACCAACCCAACCGAGTCCAACCATCCCACAACCATAATCCAACCATACCAAACCACACCAAACAAGGCCATAACCAAAGATATTCCAAAACATAATATAATTAATCCTAAAATAAAATATGACGGAACAGTGAGAAATTATGTCCGATGATGCTAGCTTCCCAGCCTATTCCCATGCCAAGGCCAACACCTATAATGATCCCGCCCATTCCAACCCATTGATGTACTACAAAGCCTATATCCTAAAGTGTAATGAAATTCGGTTGGGAAATATCCCCAACCATAGCCAAAGCCAATATAAAAAATAAAGTCAAAATATCTAAAGATATCCATAACATGAAATAGAGACTTTCAAAAGGATGGAAGCTCACACTTCAGTACAAATATTATCCCCGAGTCAATAACTATGTAGAAGGAGTAGAATGGTCGATTCCTGCATAGCATGGGTATACAACCGCTAGTAAAGGGGTTAGCGAGTGACCGCTAGCATGATCTCAAGATAAGGATAAAATAATGCCATAATATATATATATATATATATATATATATATAACCATGCCTGGAAAAAAGAATTGGGTTTAGCATGCCTTTAAAACCTTTACTTGGGTTGTGTAGCTTTGTCCTCCTAAACCACCCACGAGCTATATGGGTTCAGCTCGCCCTGCTAAAAAGGCCCTAGTGCGTGTAGCCGCATGCCGCATTACCAAGGAAATATCCCATGGGATGACTAGTATATCTCAAAAATAAAGTATGACATCATGAACATGATCACCAAGACAAACCTCATATCGGTAAATATGAGTTTCCAGCTTTGCCCCCTCCCCCGGGACCTCTACCTTCCACGACTTTACTACACATCCCACCATTATTGCCCAATTATTTGAAATAACTAAACTGTGATTCATTTATTAACCAAGGCCATTAATAGTGGTATCATCATACCAACCCTTACTTGTAAGTATCATCCATTGCCAACCATTTATAGGTTTAATGGGACTTTCAAATGTCCTTACATTTACCATATTAAAATACTTGGGAGACTTCTATGTTCCCTACAAGCACAACCAATTAGCCTTTATCCTTTCCAAATTATTTAAACCATACATAATTCCTTTACCAAGTATAAAACATTCAAGAGTTCCATTAAAAGAAGCCAATGCAGTAAACATATCTTTGTAAGCATTTTATCAAACACATTGGGGGCATAATATAACCAAAACCAATTCCAATTACCAATAAACCATTTCCATTCAATCCAATTATCCAAAACCACCATTAATGTATATAAAAGCATAATTAAAACCACGAGAAACCATAACCAAGCAATTAACATCAAAACCCCCAAATCATATTTAAAACTAAAACCATATAATAGTAAAATCATGAAAACATTCATATAAACCATGCCTTTAATTAAATTAACAATGAGGGAAGAGAAACATGCCTTAAAACAAGATGATGGTGGAAAGAAATCACTAATACAAGCCCCAAATTGATCCCTTAGTTGAAACCCTAGCTCCCCTTTCTCAATGGATCTTAAGAGAATTATGAAGTCTTTAGGAAGAGTTTCTAAGTGTTAATAAATAGAATAAAAGGGAAAACATCCTCACAAGTATGTTAGAAGTTGTGAGGACATATTACGATAAGTAGGGAAATATTCAAAATTTCCCCACTTAAGTTTCACAAAATCTCATCACAGGGATACGACTTGCCCTCACGAGTCGTACCCTCCCGATACGATTGGTATCCACTACTCGTATCCAAGACTCAACCCTTGGATCAAACACTGTCTAGTATACAACTCATCCAACTAAGTCATAACCACAGCATATGATCTATATCCATGACCCGTATCCCTGGCAGAATAAAATACCTAGGGAATTAAACACTGTGTACCATACGAGTCCTGGTACGATTCGTACCCTGGATTATGGCTCATGGTGAGCCACTTGTACTCAAATATAACATAAGTAACCAATTCTAAGATTAAGTTAAGGAACCAAATAACCCATAACCACCAACACAACTCATACCCATAAGTCGTATCCATTCCAGTAACCAAAATCCATCCCACCAACCAACACTGGTCAGCGTACGACTGGACCATACCAACTGTACCCCATCATACGGCTCGTACCCATGAGTCATATTGGGTTAAGAGATGAGAATTCTAGGAAATTTTCTAAGGTCCAGAACCAGGGTATTTTAGTCTCCCCCATTATGAATATTTATCCCCAAATAACGGACACGGTAGGGGTAACCACATGCTAGAGTCATTTGTATTATGTTATCTAACATATTCCCAATCTCTAAAAAAGTTCAAAAACAAAGATTCAAAGATATAAATCTTTTCTTTAACAAACTCCGAAAATAAAGATGTGTTAAAGACACATACCTTCCGCATGAATCCCTAGAGCAAAAAACAAATGTGGATACTTGGACTTCATGTCCTCTTCCACTTTCCAAGTAAATTCTTCCACCTTATGGTTCTGCCAAAGAACCTTAACTGAAGCCACATCCTTGGTCCGCAACCGATGAACCTGCTTATTCATATTTCAACCGGGACTTCTTCATAAGACAAAGAATTCGTAAGACCCAATCCTTCCAAATGAACAATCACAGAAGGATCACCAAGACACTTCCTCAACATGGTGACATACAAGACCCGATGAACCAAAGTCAAGCTAGAACGTAACTCCAACTAATAAGCAACATTACTAACTTTCCACAAAATCTCATATGTACCCACTTACCGAGGACTGAGATTCCTCTTCTTGCCAAACCTCACCACTCTATTCATGGGAGATACCTTAAGGAAAACCTTATCCCTAACCTCAAACTCCAATTCCTTACACCTAATATCCGCATAGGACGTTTGGTAACTTTGGGAAGCCTTAAGCCTATCCCAAATCACCTTCACCTTCTCTATAGCTTGGTAGACCAAATCAGGGCCAAACATGTCCAACTTACCAAGCTCAAACTAACCAATAGGAGATCTACACCTTCTTCCATACATTACCTCAAAAGAGGCCATACCAATACATTACCTCAAAAATAAAAATCATACTTTATTTATTCCCATGTTCTATATCCCTATTCCCTCTCCCGAGATCAAAAGGTAGATAATTAATGTTGTAATACCCTAAGTTTTAGTTGAAAAAGGAAAATAAATAAATAAAGGATTGGGATAATGGGTTAAACCCAAATTAAATAGAAAAGGAAAAGTGATTGTGTGAGCTTTTAAAACCCATTTAACCTATAATAAAAGGCATTACCTTTGCCATTACTGAAAGCACAACATTTTTAACCAAAGGTAAAATTGCTATCTGCCTAATCTCATGTAAGAGAAAGAAAAAGACGTTCATATTATTCATTTAGTGAAAAGGAAAGAAAGCTTAAGGGTTTTGACTGGGAATTCTTTTGGGTTTAAGGTAAATTCATTCCTACATCTTTATCGTGATATTTAGTCTTCATAATTTACTTTGAGTATTGAAATTTAATTGCTAAAGGCAAGAATTATGGACAATAAGGTTATTTTGGATACTAGTTCAATGAATTAGAAATATCATGAAACCTTGAATGTTGGGCAGTCTAATTTTACCATGAATTAGCCTAAAATAAGAGATCTAACTCGAGAATGGATATGATGTGATTATAGGTTTGATCCAAGAAAATGATATGAATTATTCAAGGTCACAAATTGGTATTTCAACAAGAGTATTGTGATTAGTAATTTTGCCACAATTTATGTTTGTTAAATTGCATTTTTATACCATGTTTTGATGAAAACAAGAGTTATTGAATGCTTTGAAAATTTGCGCGTGGGATAAGTTCTTTACTTAATATGATATTAATATGGTTATTTAAGATATGATATTAATATTGTGAATATTCTTCACTTACATGAGAAATAAGTATTTTTGATATATGTTTGATTTAAGTTTACATGTATTATTATTGATATGAATTTTAAAGTTATGTTCTATTCTGAAAAATATTTTCATACAAATATCCTATTGTTTTTAAAGAATTTATGAATGGGAGTAGACCTTGATTGAATCCCGTAGCTAACGGAGGGATCGTTAGACCTGGTGCACCTTGTATTTACTGATGACTATTACATCCCTCGCTAGTGGAAAGGTAGAACTAGCATGCTGATACTGATATGATATTTGACTTCTTTATGAGGGGTCCACTGTTATGGTATTCTTTATGAAGAAGAATGTCACATTGATTACATGATTCATTCTTGAAAACCTCCCAATATGTATTATTTGATATGATATAGTGCTTATTGAGTTTATGACTGAACAATTGGTTCACTTTACTTATATGAAACACATAATATTGTTTATTATTACTATTTTCTAAAAGAGCATTTATTTCATGATATTTAATGACTTGTCCCCATTTAAATGGTTGTGGTTAAGTATTATTACTCACTGAGCTAGCGTCTCACTCCTCGCTAATATTTCTCAGAGAAAGCAGGTGATGGTGAGGATCGCTTTGGCTAGAGGATCCAAGTAGCATATTTCTAGTGAGCCCTGCAATTGTTCGCGTGGGCTGTAGTTTATTTATTCGTTATGTTTATTTTTCTTGAAAACTCTTAGTTTGCTCCATAGTCATGTCTTTAGAGTTTTTAGTATTCTTTTATTATTTTGAATTTGTGGAGTATTTGAACTCCTCTCATATTTTGGAGATGAATTTTATATTGTTATTTGGTGGTGTTGGAGACTTTTTGATCATTTGGGGTGGATTGTGTTGGTGTTCTTAATATGTTGGTTGTTGTGCTGTTGATTTGAGATAGGAAATTTTCTTTATAGGCCCAAAAACAAGGGGAAACTCTGTCCGATTTTCTGTAGAAATCTGACGAAGCTTGCTTTGGAGTCCTAAACTCCTTAGCGTCGGTCGTGATCCTATTTTAAATCGTGACAAAGTTAACATCATAGACAGGTTAGGTTAATTCTATGACTATGGAGCACACAATAGTAGTAGAATCTCAATTATCGTTAAGTTGTTGGCCATTTCTAGAATCATGATTCTGCGAGAGCGTGATAGGGTGTGTCTTGATCTTCTTTCTTATTCTTCCTTATGTGTGTGACATTTAGGACCAATTAGATATATCTAACTATTCTTGTTTTGTTAACCAAATGGTTCGTAGAGCAACTAATGGTAGGGGAAAAGGTGGAGCCCATAAAAAGGCTTGAGGTAGGGGTAGTGGTGATACCGCAGGGAATCGCACTGCTACTCCAAGAAATTTAAGAGAACCCACTCTTCTATGTCCTCATACTTTGTTGTGAGATTTGATAGACAACCAGAGATGTTAAAATGTCCTTTTCTTGTTGCTACTCCCATGGGAGATTCCTTATTAATTGAGTATGCGCACTGTAATTGTGAGATTATAGTGAAAGGTAAGGATACCCTTCCCTTGCAGACTTGATTGTATTGGATATGATTGATTTTGATGTTTTGATAGTCATGGATTAGTTATCGCCTTACTATGCTACCATAGATTGTCATGCAAAGATAGTTTGATTTTAGATACCCAATGAATCTAGTTTTGCATTGGAAGGGGGTCAAGTTACAGAGGTTAGTAAAGTTATATCTTTTATAAAGACACAACAACTATTGAAGAAAGGTTACATGGGTCTCTTAGCTATGATAAGTAATATTAGAGAGGGAGCCCTTAGTTTGGAGGAGCTACCTATGGTGAAAGAATTTTCTGATGTATTTCCTGAGGAGTTGCCAGGATTACCTCCAGTATGAGAGATAGACTTTGGTATTGATTTGGCACCTAACATTATGCTAATATCTATACCCCCATATCATATGGAACCAACAGAGTTGAAGAAACTCAAACATTAGTTGCAGACTTGCTGGATAAGATTTTCATCAGACCAAGTGTGTCACTATGAGGTACACCCATTTTGTTTGTAAAGAAGAAAGATAGGTCTCTAAGAATGTGTATTAACTACAGATAGCTAAACAAGGTAACAATACGTAATAAGTATTTGTTTCCTTATATAGAGGATCTGTTTGATCAGTTACAAGGGGTTGTTTATTTTTTGAAGATTGATCTTCGATCTGGTTATCATTATCTTAGAATAAGTTTGAAGACAGTATTCAGAACTCGATATGGGTATTATGAGTTTCTTGTGATGCCTTTCGGGTTAACTAATGCTTCTGCTGCATTCATGGACTTGATGAATAGGGTGTTCATGCCGTATTTGGACAAATTTGTGATAGTATTTATTGATGATATTCTGATATATCCACATAGCTAGGAAGAATATGAGAATCATCTGATGGCTGTATTACAGACATTACGGGAACAGCTTTATGCTCTCAAAGTGCAAATTTTGGCTCGACTCAGTATCCTTTTTGGGGCATGTTATCTCCAAATAAAGTATCACGGTGGATTCTAAAATTACAAAAGCAGTGCAAAAATAGCCTAGACCTACTTCACCAACAGAGATTCACATCTTTATATGTTTTGCTAATTGCTATAGGTGTTTTGTGCAGGATTTCTCTAAAATTGCAGCTCCATTGACCAGATTGACACAGAAAAATGTGAAGTGCCAGTGGACGGAAGAGTGTGAGCAGTACTTTCAGAAACTCAAAATATGTTTGACCACTGCACCAGTTTTAGCCTTACCATCAGGTTCTGGAGGATTCAAGGTATTTTGCGATGCTACGAGGGTTGGATTAGGATGTGTTCTCATGCAACATAATCATGTTATAGCTTATGCTTTAAGACAGTTGAAGAAGCACGAGCTAAACTATCCTACACATGATTTAGAGATGGCCGCTGTGGTTTTTGCTCTTAAGATTTGGAGGCATTACTTATACGGTGAAACTTGTGAGATTTATACCGATCACAAGAGCTTGAAGTACATTTTTCAGCAGCAAGATCTAAATCTTCAACAAAGTTGGTGCATGGAATTACTCAAATATTATGATTGTGCTATCTTGTATCATCCTGGAAAAGATAATGTTGTGGATGATGCTTTGAGCAAGAAATCTATGGGTATTTTGGAACATATAGCTCCTGAAAGGGGGCAACTTGTGAAAGATGTGTAGAAACTTGAAGGAAAAGATGTCAGTTTTGGTTTTGGAAAGTCAGGGGTGTTGTTGGCTTGTGTTCAAGCTAAATCTTCTTTAGTAGAGCACATAAAGGTGACTCAATTTAAGGATATGCAGTTATGTAAATATCAAGATTAGGTCCTAGCTGGTCAAAGTAAGACGATGAGTGTTGATTGTGATGGTATTCTTCAAGTGGATAATCGATTACGTGTACCAGCTGTAGATGGGTTAAGACGAACTATTCTTAAGGAAGCTCACAACTCCAGATATACCATTCACCCTGGTTCCACTAAGATATATCATGACCTGAAGCAGTTGTAATGGTGGGAAGGTATGAAAAAAGATATTGCTAACTTTGTTTCTAATTGCTTGACTTATCAACAGGTTAAAGAGGAGCATCAATGACCAGCAGGATTATTGCAAGAGATCAGGATTCCAGATTGGAAATGGGAAGGAGCTACCACGGATTTTGTAATTGGGATACCGTGAATTATTAAAGGCCATGACTCTGTATTGCTGGTATTAGACCGAATTAATAAGTCAGCTCACCTTTTGCCAGTTAAGACTACATATAGTGGAGGGAAATATGCTCAGTTATTTATGAATGAAATTTTTTGACTTCATGGAGTTCCATTGTCCACCATTTCTGATATAGGGTCACAGTTTACTTCATGCTTTTGGAGATCGTTTCAAGAAGCATTGGGTAGCTGAGTAGATCTTAGTACTGCTTTTCATCCACAGACGGACGGCCAGTTCAAGCTTACTATACATATTTTGAAAGATATGTGGAGAGCCTACATTCTAGACTTTGGAGGTAGTTGGGATACTTACTTACCCTTAGCTGAATTTTCTTACAATAATAGTTTTTAGTCAAGCATTCAGATGGCTCCATATGAAACCTTGTATGGTAGGCGGTGTCGTTCTCCTATCGGGTGGTTTAAAGTTGGAGAGGCTAAGGTTTTAGGACCAGACTTGGTAAGGATTCTATAGACAAGGTCCAATTGATTAGACAGAGGTTGGTCACAGCTCAAAGCAGACAAAAATCTTATGAAGACAAGAGAAGAAGAGATTTGGTGTTCGCAGTTAGGGATAAGTTTTTTCTATGAGTCTCTCAAATAAAGGGTATGATGCGATTCGAAAAAAGAGGTAAATTGAGCCCGAGGTATGTAGGACCTTATGAGATACTTGAGTGTATAGGAGGAGTGTCATATCATCTGGTACTCCCTCCCGAGATATCCTTCATCCATCCAGTATTCTATGTCTCTATGCTAAGAAAGTGTATATCAGATTCTTCTCGCGTGCTCGAAGCACCGACCTTGCAACTTGATGAGAACTTAACATTTGAGATGGAACCAGTGGCTATCATTAATCAACAAGTAAGAAGGTTACAGTCAATAGAGTTTGTGTCCGTGAAAGTCTTATGAAAGAACCATACCATTGAAAAAGCTACGTGGGAGTCAGAAAAAGATATGAGAATCAAGTACCCTCACTTATTTTTAATCTTCAGGTATGCACTTATTCTAAATTTGGGGACTGAATTTCTTAAGGTGGGGAGAATGTAATACCCCAAGTTTTAGTTGAAAAAGGAAAATAAATAAATAAAGGATTGGGTTAATGGGTTAAACCCAAATTAAATAGAAAAGGGAAAGTGATTGTGTAGGCTTTTAAAACCCATTTAACCTATAATAAAAGGCATTGCCTTTGCCATCACTGGAAGCACGACATCTTTATCCAAAGGCAGAATTGCTATTTGCCTAATCTCACATAAGAGAAAGAAAAAGAGGATCAAATTATTCATTCAGTGAAAAGAAAAGAAAGCTTAAGGGTTTTGCCACAATTTATGTTTCTTAAATTGCATATTTATACCATGTTTTGATGAAAACAAGAGTTATTGAATGTTTTGAAAATTTGCACATGGGACAAGTTCTTTACTTAATATGATATTGATATGGTTATTTGAGATATGATATTAATATTGAATATTCTTCACTTACATGAAAAATAAGTATTTTTGATATATGTTTGATTCAAGTTTACATCTATTCTGAAAAATATTTTCATACGAATATCCTATTGTTTTCAAAGAATTTATGAATGGGAGTAGACCTTGATTGAATCCCGTAGCTAACGGCGGGATGGTTAGACCTAGTGCACCTTGTATTTACTGATGACTGTTACAACCCTCGCTAATGGAAAGGTAGAACTAGCATACTGATACTAATATGATATTTGACTTCTTTATGAGGGGTCCACTGTTATGGGTTATTCTTGATGAAGAAGAATGTCACACTGATTACATGATTCATTCTTGAAAACCTCCCAATATGTATTATTTGATATGATAGAACGCTTATTGAGTTTATGACTGAACAATTGATTCACTTTACTTATATGAAACAAATGATATTGTTTATTTTTACTGTTTTCTAAAAGGGCATTTATTTCATGATATTTTATGACTTGTCCCCATTTAAACGATTGTGGTTAAGTATTATTACTCACTGAGCTAGCATCTCACTCCTCGCTAATATTTCTCAGAGAAAGCAGGTGACGGTGAGATCACTTTGGCTAGAGGATCCGAGTGGCATATTCCTGGTGAGTCCCGCAATTGTTCGCATGGGATATAGTTTATTTATTCGTTATGTTTATTTTTCTTGAAAACTCTTAGTTTTCTCCATAGTCATGTCTTTAGAGTTTTGAGTATTCTTCCATTGTTTTGAATTTATGGAGTATTTTAACTCCTATCATGTTTTGGAGATGGATTTTATATTGTTATTTGGTGGTGTTAGAGACCTATTGATCGTTTGGGGTGGATTGTGTTAGTGTTATTGATGTGTTGATTGTGGTGCTATTGATTTGAGATAGGTAATTTTCTTGATAGGCCCCAAACAAAGAAAACTTTGTCCGATTGTCTGTAGAAATCTGATGAGGTTTGCTTTGGAGTCCTAAACTCCTTAGCGCCTGTCATGATCCTATTTCGACTCATGGCAGATGTATTCTAAGGGTGATCAATCCTCAAAATAGTTAAATCAAGAATAAACAAACAACCATAATGATAAGTAATTAAACGAAATTAATTCAAAACAAAAGTAGTCATGATTTGGCCTTAACCCCGAAAAGGAGTTTTAGCGTTTAATAGAAATATTAATCATCCAATCCCTTGGATAGATGATACAAATCATAAAAAAACTAATTAAAGAATGATAAAGCCTAAAAAGAAGTTGTGGTAGCCTCCAATGCTCCAAGATGTCCAAAAGTATGTAAAAATGTGATATAACATGTATTTATAGTATAGGAGTAAGCCCAATCCGTGTTGGAGTTGAAAACCTTCAGTTATTGAGCCCAGGAGTGGGTGAGGCGCCGCCCTGGTTTGAGCCCCGTTCTAGGTGAGGTGTCGCCTCCAAATCGCCCTACCTCTCTGGAATTTGTTTTCAGAAATTTTTCTAAGGTAAGGGAGACCGAAATGAGCCCACGTCGCAGGCTAATCGCCTTTAGTATCACCATGCGCCATATAGTTACTATTTTGGGCCTCTTCTGAATCAATTGTTGTTTAGAACGTGTCCATTGGCCACTCCTATAATCTACACGCGCTAAAGACATTCTAGGGGTCTAAAAGTGTATCAATCTGCGTATTATGCCTTCGTTGAGCCATTTCAAGCCTTTTTGAGTTGTTCCGACTTGATTTGAAGCATGTATATCCTTCATATATCATCATAATCCATTCAGCAAGAATACTATAGCATTAAATACAACAATTTAATGCTTAAAAAAACACAACATCCAACACGACGAACTAGAAACACGAGCTAAGCATAGGCTAATTTCACTTTGATCTTTAACTCATTGGTTTGACCCTTGGCTTGATCCAATTGACCCTTGATAATTATAAACAAGTTATTTCACATATAATTACACATAAAATCCATTTGGAACACTTTAAACACAATAGAATCTACCGAAATCAACTAGACAAGCACCTGGCTCAAGCTAGTAACACTAGTTTTCTGGGTTGAACTGTAAATGAATCTTTTAGGTACAAACTTGTTTGAAACTCACTTTGAACATCATAAAAAAATGATTTAACACTTTGATACATATTTATCTCATTATCCACCTACATATCACATGAATCATCCTCAAAACAAGGCTAAAAAGGCTAGAATAGTGACGCTAGAACGCATAAATACACCCAACATCAGTGTTTCAGTCTCCCCTACTAGGAATATTAGTCCCTAGATAACGGACACGGCAGGGGTAACCACACCCTAGAGTCATTTGTATTATATTATCTAACATAGTCCCAATCTCTAATAAAGTTCTAAAAACAAAGAGGCAAAGATGTAAATCTTTCCTTTAACAAACTCCGAAAATAAATGTGGATACTTGGACTTCATGTCCTCTTCCACTTTCCAAGTAGCTTCTTCCACCTTATAGTTCCGCCAAAGAACCTTAACCAAATCCATATCCTTGGTCCGCAACTGATGAACCTGCCTATCCATGTTTCAATCGGGACTTCTTCATAAGACAAGGAATACGTGAGACCCAATCCTTCCAAAGGAACAATCAAAGAAAGATCACCAAAACACTTCCTAAACATGGAGACATGAAAGACCCGGTGAACCAAACTCAAGCTAGAAGGTAACTCCAACTCATAAGCAACATTACTAACTTTCCACAAAATATCAAAAGTATCCACATATCGGGGACTGAGCTTTCCCTTTTTTCCAAATCGAACCACTTTTTCCATGGGAGATACCTTGAGGAAAACCTTATCCCCAACCTCAAACTCTATGTCTCTACACCTAATTCGCATAGGACGTTTGGAACTTTGGGAAGCTTTAAGACTATCCCAATCACCTTCACCTTCTCCGTAGACCAAATCAGGACCAAACATGTCCACTTCACCAAGCTCAAACCAACCAATAGGAGATCTATAACTCCTACCATACAATGCCTTAAAAGAGGCCATACCAATACTAGAACGATAGCTATTATTGTAAGCAAACTCCACCAAAGGTAGATGCTCAATCCAATTGCTACCATAATCAATCACACAGGCCCGAAGCATATCCTCTAATGTCTGAATTGTTCTTTGCGCTTGCCCATCCGTCTGTGGATAAAAATTAGTACTCAGAACACCTTAGTCCCCAATCCTTTCTGAAAATATCGCCAGAACTAAGATATAAATTGCATGCCACAATAAAAAATAATTGCAATAGGCACCCCATGCCACTTCAAAATCTCCTGAAGATACAGCTTCGTATAATCCCCCGTTTAAAAGCTAGTCCGTACTAGCAAAAAGTGCACACACTTAGTCATCCTATCCACGATGACCTAAATTGAATCATATTGGCTCCAAGACTGAGGAAGACCAGTAATGAAGTATATTTTGATCGCTTCCCACTTCCATTATGGTAAATTAATTTCTTGATACAACCTTTGTGGCCTCATATGCTCAACCTTAACCTATTGACACACCATGCACTTGGTCACAAAATCAGACACATCGATCTTTATTCCATTCCACCAATAGATCTCCTTGAGTCATGATACATCTTAGTCAATCCGGGATGAACAACATAGTGTGACTCATGCGCCTCAGCCAAAATCCTTTTTCGTAACCCGTCGACATCAGGAACACACAACCTGCCTTGGTACCTTAAAGTACCATCATCACTGATCTCAAACACCACTACTTTTTGCCCACCAACCTCCCTCTTCATTTTTATTATAACAGGATCCAGCACTTGTTTCTCGTTAATCTTTGCACTAAGAGACGATCAAACCATTTCTTGCACCACCACACCACCATCCTTTAAGTCTAAGAGACGAACTCCAAGATTAGCCAAGCGGTGAATATCCTTCACTAATTACCATTTTCCTTCTTCCACATGAGCTAAACTCCCTATGGATAACCTACTAAGAGCATCAGCAACCACATTAGCCTTACCTGGGTGGTAGTAAAGACTCATATCATAATCGTTAAGAAGCTCAAGCCATATTCTCTACCTAAGATTAAGCTCTTTCTGTATGAACACATACTGTAGACTCTTATGATTAAAAAGATATCCTCGTGGACACCATACAAATAATGCTTCCATATTTTCAAAGCATACACAACCGCCAATAGCTCTCATGTACCTTCAACTGCCTAGAATCATAGACAGTCACTTCCCATAGTACATCAACACATAACCAAGACCTACCTGAGATGCATCGCAATAAACCACAAATCTGTAATTGCTTTTCGACAAAGTCAAAATTAGAGCCAAAGCTAACTTATCCTTTAACTTCTCGAAACTCACTTCACAAGCATCTGACCAAGAAAACTTGACCTTATTTTGAGTCAACTTAGTCACAGGAGCAAATATCGACAAAAAACATTCCACAAACCACCTATAATACCTGTCTAAGCCCAAGAAACTCCAAATATCAGATGGATTCAAAGGTCTAGGCTACCTCTCCACCATAACAACCTTATACGGATCCACAATGATTCCTTCATTAGAAATAATTTGACCCAAGAAAGCCACAACGTTTAACTAAAACTCACATTTAGAAGACTTGGCATACAACTATTGTTCTTTTAAGGTTTGCAACACCACACGAAGGTAATTAGCATGATCCTCGTCACTCTTCGAATAAACTAGAATGTCATCAATGAACACAATGATGAAGAGATCTAAATACTGCCTGAATAACCCGTTCATCAGATCTATAAATATTGTCGGAGTATTAACCAAATGACATCACCAAAAACTTAAGTGCCCATACCGAGTACGAAAAGCCATCTTAGGGATATCCACTTCCTTAATCCTTACCTGATGGTACCCAGACCGAAGATCTATCTTAGAAAAGAACTTGGTACCTTGAAATTGGTCAAATAAATCATCTATTCTTGGGAGAGGATACTTGTTATTGACCATCACCTTATTCAATTGCCTATAGTCAATGCACATCCGAAGGGAACCATCCTTCTTGCGCACAAACAACACCGGTGCACCCCAAGGAGATACACTAGGATGAATAAACCCCTTATCCAGAAGATCCTTAAGTTTCTCCTTGAGTTTCCTCAACTCAATCGGAGCCATTCTATATGGAGGAATAGAAATTAGACGAGTGTCCAGAAGAAAATCAATACCAAACTCTATTTTTCTATCCAAAGGAACACCAGGAAGATCATCTGGAAAGACCTCTAGAAACTCATTAACCACAGAAGCTAACTGAAAGAAGGACCTTCCTAGTTAGAATATTTAACCCGAACCAAATGATAAAGACAACCTTTGGAGATTAACCTCCGATCTCTAATATAAGAAATAAACCTCCCCCTAGGAGCTAAAGAAACACTCTCCTATTCTATAATCGGCTCACCAGGGAACCTAAAAATAACCCTCCAGGTTTGACAATCCAAAGATGAATAACAAGAGTGTAAACATTCCATATCCAGAATAATATCAAAATCCACCATACCCAAATTAAATAAATCCACGAAGATCTGCTAGCCACCAACAGATACCCCCCTCCTATAGACTCTCTTAGCAATAACTAAGTCACCTACTAGGGTAGATATAGAAAAAGAATCCAAAATAACTTCCAGATCAAAACCAAAAGATACAGCCACATAAGGAGTCATATAGGAGAGAGTAGAACTCGGATCAAGCAAATAATACACGTCACGAGAGAAAAGTTGTAACGTACCAGTAATGATATTAGGTGATGCCTCAGATTCCTGTCGGGATGCCAAAGCATACAACTTATTTTGACCAACACTAGAACTAGGAGCAGTAATAGAAATAGATGCTACTCCACCAGGTGTAGGAGCAGAAGATGAAGCCATAGGAATCTTATTTGCCCCTATAGCAACCTTATTAACTAGACAATACCTAAGTCAATGGCCTGTCTGGCCACACCTAAAACATTTGTCCCTTACTTCATTACAATAACCCTAATGAGGACAACCACAAAATTGACAAGGAGGACATAAAAAAACTAACTAATCTCTGCTCGCTTGAGATTGGGCAGCCAGTGCCCGAGAATTATCACCACCATGATGACGCTTGTCGCCCGAATGATAAGGAGCACTAGCAAAAGAGTATGAACCAGAACTCCCTCATTTTTTTTGCCATTTACCACCATCTCGAGCACTCTGAGACTGAGCACCTCCGTAATAAAAAAACCCCGCTCCTCTTACTCTGCCCATCCCCAAACTCTGTTTGCTTTCTCTTTTCATTCTCTACATGTTGTGTATGAATAGTCAATCTAGAGATGTCCATATCTTTAATCAGCAAGTCAGTCTTCTTCTCCAAGATCAGATCCTGATTCAACACAAAAGCGAACTTCCTCATTCTTGCCCGCATGTTAGCCACTAAATTGGGAGCATACCTTAACAATTGGTGAAAATTTAAGGCATATTCCTTTATAGATATCCTCCCATGCTTGAGGTTCAAAAACTCCTCCATCTTAGCTTCCCTCAACTCTTGGGGAAAGAACCAATCCAACAAGGCATTAAAAAAGGCCTCCCACAACTTTCCTCTTCTACATCACCTCTATTTCTGTCCCACTTCTCATACCACTGATATGCAATATCATTGAGCTAATAACCTGCAAAGTTTACCCCCTTTACATTAGTAGCCTGCATCACCCAAAATATTTTTTCCATCACAACTAAGAAGTCTTATGGATCCTCCTCTACCTTCACTCTAGAAAAAGTAGAAGACCCATCTTTATAAATTGGCCAACCCTTATGGCCTTAGCAGAAAAAGGACCAGACCTATCCTGCTCAACTTGACAAACAACCAATTTAGTAATAGCATGGATAGATAAGCGGAATTCCATATTAGCCACCTCTTCTTAAGGAGGACTAATAGAAACCGGTGGAACTCTAAAATTATTAGGGATAGGACAGTGAGATCAAAGATTAACCCTTGAAGTAGGATATACCCCTTAAATATTACCTCAGATGGGATAGAAGAATTTTCTTATATGCTAGATTAATGAGGCATGATCTGAAAGATGAACAAACAAGGATTAAAAAAGATTCCAAGACTAAGAATTCAAGTTTGAAGATAGAATACCAAGAAACTGAAATATTACTAAATGCCTTGTAGCCTCTCCCTAATGAGTGTGGTGCACTACACACCCTTAAAAGATACTCTACTCGACACGGCTTTGTGGACTCCCAATTGATCATGAACCTAGGTTATGATACTAATATTACATGACCTGTCCTAGGGCCTTGTCATAATGGGCGTCCCAAATCCAAACAGGATCAAAGACCACCCTCGCTATCCAACCTAACCTCCAACCGCCTACCCTGAGTTGGCTAAATTTTAAGCATGAAATATAATATTGTAACAGCTCACACAAAAACCCTGGGAATAGATCACAACCGTGACCAACCCAACCGAGTCCAACCATCCCATAACCATAATCCAACCATACCAAACCACACCATACAAGGCCATAACTAAAGATGTTCCAAAACATAATATAATTATTCCCAAAATGAAATATAATAAAACAGTAAAAAATTATGTTCGATGATGTCAGCCTCGCAGCCTATTCCAATGCCAAGGCCGACACCTATATAGATCCCATCCACTCTAACCCATGGAAGTAACACAAAGACTCTATCCGAAAGAGTAATGAAATCTGGTTGGGACATGCTCCCAACCATAGCCAAAGCCAATATTCAAAATAAAGTCAAAATGTCTAAAAATATCTATAACATAAAATGGAGCCTTCCGAAAGGATAGAAGCTCACCATAGTCCAAATATTATCCTCGAGTCAATCACTATCTAGGAGGAGTAGAACGATCGATTCCTGCATAGAGTAGGTATACAAACACCAGTAGACGAGGTTATCAAGTGAGCGCTAGTATGATCTCAGGATAAGGATAAAATAATGCTATTTATAAAACTAAGTAAAACGATCCATGATGCATATAACCATACATATATATATAACCATGTTAGCAAAAAGAAACTCGGTTTACCAGGCCTTTAAAACCTTTACCTGGGTTGCGTAGCTTTAGCATCCTAAACCACCCATGGGTTATATGGGTACAACTCTGTCTACTAAAAGGACCCCAGTGCATGTAGCCACACGACCAGAAAAGTATCCCATAGGATGACTAGTACATCTTTAAAATAAAGTATAGCATCATGCACATAGTCAAAAAAACCAACCTCATATCGGCAAATATGAGTTTCCAGCTTTGGTCCCCTCGGGACCTCCACCTTCCACAACTTTGCTACACATCCTGCCATTATTGCCCAATTAAAATGAGATTCCAAATAACCAAACCATTATTTATTTATTAACAAAGGCCATTGATATTGGTATCGTCATACCAACCATTACTTGCAAGTGTCATCCATAGCCAACCATTTATAGATTTAAGGGGACATTCAAGTGCCCTTATATTTACCATATTAAACAACTTGGGAGACTTACATGTTCCCCACAGCACAACCAATTAGCCTTTAGCCTTTCCAAACCATTTAAATCATGCATAATTCCTTTTTCTAAGTTTAAAACCTACAACAGTTTCATTAAAAGAAGTCAATGCAATAAACATATCTTTATAAGCATTTTATCAAACACATTGGGGGCATAATATAACCAAAACCAATTCCAATTGCCAATAAACCATTTCCATTCAATCCAATTATCCAAAACTATCATTAATACATATAAAAGCATAATTAAAACTATGAAAACCATAACTAAACAATTAACATCAAAACCCCCAAATCATATTTAAAAGCCAAAACTATACAATAGTAAAACCATGAAAACATTCATATAAACTATGTATTTAATTAAATTAATAATGAGGGAAGAGAAATATGCCTTAAAACAAGATGATGACGAAAATAAATCACCAAGAAAAGCTCCAAATTGATCCCTTAGTTGAAACCTTAGCTCCCTTTGCTTAATAGCTCTTAAAAGAATTATGAAGTGCTTAGGAAGAGTTTCTAAGTGTTAATGAATAGAATAACAGGGTAAACATCCTACCAAGTAAGTTAGAAGTCATGGGTCCTTATTAGGATAAGTAGGAAAATATCCAAAATAATCCCACTTAAGTTGCACAAAATCCCATCACAGGGATACAACTGGCCCTCACGAGTCATACCTTCCCAATATAATTGATATCCATCACTCATATCCAAGACTCGAACCTTGGTTCAAACACTGTCCAGTATACAACTCATCCAACCAAGTTATAACCACATCATACGATCCGTATCCATGACTCATATCCTTGGCAGAATAAAATACCTGGGGAAATTAAAAACTATTTACCATACAATTCCCTAGTATGATTCGTACCTTGGATTACAGCTCATAATGATCCACTCATACTTAGATCCAACATCATTAATCAAGTCTAAGATTAAGTTAAGGAATCAAATAACTCGTAACCACTAATACGACTCATACCCCTAAGTCGTATCCATTTTAGTAACAAAAATCCATCCCACCAACCAACACTGATCAGCATACAACTGGACCATATCATACATATCCCATTATACGGCTCGTACCCATGAGTCATAGTAGGTCTAGAGATTAGAATTCCAGAAAATTTTCTAAGGTGCAGAAACCAAGGTGTTTCCGTATCATAATTGATTGTTAAAATACACAGAAACATTTATGTATGAAATAAGGAACACATTATGTATGAACTTTAAATTTATATAATTCTGGGAAAAATTACAATTTAAATTCAGGGGAGAACAAACTAGCCACGCTTTAACTATGAAAGTAGATAGAAAGAATACCTTTCAATTTTGACAAAGAAATATTTCGCAAAGAACTTTGATAGCCGATCAGAGTAGCAACTTTGATATTGTAGAACCAATAATTACCAAAATGTGTGATGCAAAAAACCTTTAAGAAAAGCCAAAGTTGGTATCTAATTCAATCGTTAGTTTTTCCAGTGAGATTGAAATTTAATGATAAGATTTTATCATGGTATTTGTTTTTAAGGATGGGAGCGGGGTTGGGAAACATTGTGGTAGCAGCTTTTGTGGAGGCATTCTTTTAGAGGGGATGCAATTGAAAAGGGGAGTTTTGAAGCATTAAGTTGTGTGTCTTTTGGATATAGAATATATGATTCTTATTTTAAGTTATTTTTAAAGATTTTTAACACTATTTGAAGGGTTTTCTTTCTGGAGTTTGATGGCCATTCCAAGGCGCAATTTGGGCATAATGATTTTTCAGTATTAATTGGAGATACCCGTTATTTATAAACTAATTTGATGGTAAAGGTGTAAAAATATTTTTGTTAAAAATATTATTTAACCATTAATTTGATGGAAGATTATGATAATAATTCTCTTTACAAACCAATTAATTAGTCTCACATCCTCCATATAAGTATACATAATTAATAATAGATGACATTGTTAATTGTTAGTGTCGTGAACGAAGCTAATTCTTTTGGTCTTGTTACATTATTGGGAAATTTTATTTGGTATTTAGTCCCAAGTACTGAGTGAAGCTGTTTGAAAGGGATTTGGTGTTATTTAGGTGAATTTATGCGAATTTTGATAGCGCTTGTATTTTTGGTTGTCTCTCTACACCCTTCTTAGTTGTATTTACAATGTCTCTTTTCTAGCGGGAGCTTTTTTGCAAATTATGTTGATGCTTTGACTTTTTCTTGTCTCTTATCTCTCTTCTTAATTCTATTTACAATTAATCTTTTTCATTGATAAACTATAAACTATGTAAATACCTATCACATTAAATATTCTCTCAATAATATTTAGTGCTTCGCTTAACCAGCGTGACTTTATTTAATGTCATTGATCGAAGGCTTTTCATTGTATTTTTAGTTTTGTGGGATGAGAAGTTAAAACTTGCTTGTTAGGTTAAGTTAGTTATGCGCATTTGAAGAATAATTAAAGTCTATAATCACAACACTATATATAATAAGTAACATAGTTCATATTGGTAGCACAACAATAACTATATATCTTATAATATAAAAGATTCATAAATAATCTAAATTCACACATAAAATACATAATATAGATGCTATCAATTAGGTAAACTATATTTCCATTTTGATCTTTTTATTATTGATACGCAGTTGAGTGTCATTAGTTTTTTTCCTCTCTTCGTGCGCATCCTCGTTGAATTAACTTCTTCCTCCAAAACTATTGGTCCTGCATCTTGAATTTCTTGTATCTCTTGAACAATTAGACTTCTTCTTGGATTTGAGTTATTCATATCGACCCTAACAAGAAAGTTGTATTGCTTCTCTTTACTTAACACCAAATTGCAATAGTTCTTACTTTCTTTCTTCTGTAATAAGTATAAGAAATTTGATATGTTTGTCATAATAATTAAAATAATTAATAAATAGTTAGTATAAGTAGTTGTAAATAGAGTTCATACCTTTACAAAGGTTGAATCAATGTACTCTTTCACGTTGTAACCAAAGAAAAATCTTGTTGCTTCAAATAGTATAACTCGTCCACGTCGTTCTCCATCAGAAACTTCTAGCCTTAAGGAGTTTCTAAATAAGGTTAAGATATTTCATACGTAAGTTGAATATGAGTCACATATATGGTAATATTGAAATTCCATAATTGTGAATCTCATCTTATTTCATAATCAATATTTTTGATGCTATAATTACCGCAATTTGCAGTAACTTCTATAACTTCTACTGTACTGCGGCATTTTTTGTAAGAATAAAACCATGACTCATCTTTATTGAGAATCTCTACAATCGTTTCTTTAAACTTGTAAAATAATTCCTGATCAACGATAATAAAAGATATTTTACATTATATTTTATATTCTATACATAATAATGATCCTTTGAAAAATGTTAAACCGGTGGTGAGTAGTACCTGTGTTTCAGATAGCAACCCATCCATAATATTATCCAATTTCACTTCTTTTGATTTTTTCATTAACTTACTTGGCATAACTGAAATATCTAGTTGATCGGCCTTTATGATATCAGGTCTGCAGTTCCTACTAGGTTAGTTAAATGTGATATGCAATTCGAGTTAAGTATGTTATAAGCATAGCTCAAGATAATTATGATATAATCTAATTCATGTATTGTACCAGGTTTGTAGATTAATATCTTTTTGAAAGATTGAATTGATCAGTACACTACTCATAGGTATTGTTGATATCCCAAAAATTCCTAATTTCAATAGGGTTATATTAAATTCATTGAATATACATCTCATGAAATATATTATTATATTAAGCATAGAATAGGTTGAGGATTACCTTTATAGATTGATACTCTTACATAACATAAACCAAGAAAAGGTTTATTATCTTATAGATTTTCCATAAATGCACCATTATTTTCCGCGAATCACCCCCATAGAGTAATAGTTATTTGCTCCTGGCTAAATTTTTAGTTAGAATAGTATAGTAAATACATCACCATATCTCTATGCATTCTTAAGTATATGAGTAATTATAAATTACCTTTCATTAGTAAGAATAATCTCTCTTCTTTTGCTATTCCTTTTTCGATGATGGGATTTACTGTCGCTAATATGTAAATCAAATCTAAAAATTGGGAAATTAAATTAGAGACATGCATATGTAGTTGAGCACAAAAATAAGGGATATACATGTAAAGCATTACCAAATAAAGTGTCGTCTCCAAATTTTTCTGCATCCTCCAATGATACAAAACCATTAGAGAAGTTGTGGGTTGAAAGTCATGAATAGTATCCTTAATGATGGTGTTATCTATAAATGACAATTCTAGTTCTTTGTGAACTGAAGAGTAGTTGGGGTTGATGCGATCCCGGCCATTAGCAATGTAGTAACTTTTATTTAGCTTCAAAGAGTCCTTCTATTTTTCAATATACTTATTGAATAAGGTTGTCTGAATCTCTGTCACCTTTTATTGATTTAAACAACATTTTATGCCATCAATAAAGTCAATATGAATGATAGTATAACTAATATAACAAAAATTGATATTACCTCTTCGTCGACTAATATTATAGTCCTGAAAGAGCCTTTATTTCTTGCATTTTTATAAGGTATTATTGATCCCCTTTGAATAATAAATACTTCATAACCCAGTCTACAGGATATTTGGGAATCCTATTAATAGGTGCATTTTGTCGGCATATTGTTTGAACCTGAATGTTTTAGATACATAGTTTAAACAAAGGTACCTTAGCAAAGAAACCAAAAATTATAGATATTTGAATACAACAGAATTGTTATTTCAAAGACAAAGGAAAATTATAAATATAGAAATTACACGGTGAGCAAAATTATATAGCCAAATAACATGATAGGATTCAAGCATACTGGAATATACTATGATTATATATATTAGACTGGCTATAATTTTGGCCAAAGTTGTGCGCAACAAGCAATGAGTGGTGTTTTTATTTCATGAGACTTAAGCTTTGACGGTAAACTCGTATACTTAGGGATATTTTTTTTTAATTTCGGTCATAAGTAATGGGTAAAGATGTACGAATGAATAACATTTTTTTACTATGATGTACAATGCAAAAGATTTATCCGTTGTTTATAATATATGTTTAAAGATAAAATTGCAATTCATTCTTCATAAAAGGGGAGAGATATCATCGGTAAATGAGTTTTTGAATACTTTGATACATTAACGAAATTGAATTAAACTTACAATTTTTTATTTGCAAAGGCCGTTGTTGTAGAGAACTTTGAAAGTAGTGTAGAGTAGAAAAAAGTGGCAGTCGAACAGATGATCTGGCAAGCTTTGATGCTAAGATCCTATTGCAAAAATAAAGCTCCGTTATATTCTAAAAGTGTAATTAATAGTGATGATGCCAGAAAAAATTGAAGAAAAGGTGTCTTTTAAGTCTTGAGTGAAAGATTGGTGACATTGACCAACAGATAGGGTCAAACATTATTAGGAAACTTGATTAAGTTAATTGTGGACTTGATTAATATTTTCAAAACTTTATAATCTTTTCAAAAATATAAATCAACCCAACCCACACCCCTCTTCAATCCTAATCAACTACTCTCTCTCTCCAGCTTCTCCCAACCAACAGTTCTGTAAAATTTCTCCCTTCAACCTCAGGCGATAAATAGTTGGGCGAGTTTCTTTTTGACTTTCAACCGTCAATCGATGTGAATACTTCTCCGGTGACAACAACTTCGAGTTCTTCTCTCTCCTATTTCCTTTTTCACAGGTAAAAAATTATGAAGAAATAGAGGAACTTGAGCCAACTACTCTTCTGGTATTAAAATGTGGACTGAATAAAATCCTAATTTCTGGCATTTCTTCATTTCTTCTTCTCATTGTCGTACTGTTGATTCGAATTTGTTGGTGATTTTTTGTCATAGTTGATGTTCTTAGTGTGTATGTGTGTGTGTGATAGTTGGTGTTGCTAGGTTGATTTATTGTTTGTCTTGGTAGAATTGGTATTGCAACAGTTAAAACATCTGATGTAATAGATTAAACATATGATGCAACAGATGAAAATTTGATGCAACAAATTAAAAATCTGATGTAACTATGAAAATCTAATGCAACAGGTGAACAATCTAACAGATCATTCATCTGTTGCGACAGACGACTCTTCTGTTTGGAAGAAATCTAAACAATATTGATCCAACAGATAACTGATTAGTGATCTATTTTTATTTTTTCCAATGGTTTACTCTTCATTATAAAATCTGATGCAACTATGAAAATCTGATGCAACAGGTGAACAATCTAACAGATTATTCATCTGTTACGACAGACGACTCTTCTGTTTGGAAGAAATCTAAATAATATTGATCCAACAGATAACTTATTAGTGATTTGTTTTTATTCTTTCCAACAGTTTACTCTTCATTTTACAACAGATTAGGACTGTTTTTATTCTTTCCAACAATTTACTCATACAAGTCGGTTATCTGTTGCAACAAATAACATACCTGGTGCAACAGATTAGTGATCCATTTTTATTATTTTCAACGGTTTACTTATCCGTTGCAACAGGTCGGTTATATGTTGCAACAGATAAAATACCTGGTGTAATAGATTAGTGATCTATTCTTATTATTTCCAATGGATTACTCATCCGTTGTAATAGCTCAGTTATATGTTGCATCAGATAAAATACCAGGTGCAACATATAGTGCTATTTTTATGGTTCCCAGTATTACTCATCCGTTGCAACAGATAACATACCTGGTGCAACAGATTAGTTGTCTGTTGGAACTATTATATTACTATTATGCATTAATCAATTTAATCTATGTTATGTTCCTGTTAATTTAAGATAACATGGCTCCCAAAATAAAAGAAATTGAATCAAGTCCAAGTAAAGGAACAAGTGCAGCAGCTCAGCTACATTCACCACTCTATGAGCTTGCTTTACAAGCATTATCTCAATCAGGAGCAGAAGATAATGAACATGGGGAGTAGGAATCTTTCAAAAGAGATGATCCAAATTCTAATAGCCCTTCTGTCGAAAAGTTGGTCAAAACCTTCAGCATTGATCGTTACCCTGTGAGAATGCAGTAAGATGGTGCCACAGATTTAACGGGTGATCTTGTGGTTAAGTCAGTCATGGGAAAATCTTTTGACGCCTCCAGAAAAATACTTTGAGAACAAAAATTGGATTCTTATTTTAGGGAAAGCTGCTTTGGAAAATATCTTGATTTGTCGGAGGACAACAATGCTCGTTTTCAGATGAAAATGGTATATGATCTTCTCAAGCGTAGGTTTATGTATGAAAACAAAGATAAGAAGGATGAGGTATGGATAAATTACTGTGGCATGCCTGTTTGTTTTGGTTGGGAGGAGTTTGCCATAGCTACCGGACTAAAATGTTATCCTCCTTCTTCTTCTTAAGTTATACCTACTCTGACCCAAAAAAAAGTACCCCGCACACCCAAAAAAAGAAAAGGCAAGTTGAGTGATCGTGATGACCTGGTGTCTATTGTTGGTCCAAGCTTCAAAAACAAAAATTTGATTGAACCGTTGAAAGGTAAAGGACTTTCAAAGAAGCACAAGCAATCATTATGCTTGGTTTGGTTTGTACATAATGTTCTTTGGGCAAGAGACGTTAACAACAACATAAGCCTCGATTTAATAAATCTCTTCGAGGATCTTGAGGTATTTAACAGCTATCCTTGAAGTTATGAAAGCTTCAAAATGACTGTCGAATATTTGTTGACTCCGTTAACGCCAAAAATAGTCAACTTATATGGTTTTCCATGGGCCTTCATGGTAAATATTTCTTTTATCATGATATGATTCATCATTTTTTTATTCAATAATACTTTTGATATATTGGCGTTATGTTATAGGCTTGGGCATTTAAAGCCATTCCTTATTTGAGACAATAAGTGAACTACCAGGAAGAAGTTTCCTATCTAAGAATTCTGAGATAGTTGTTGGCCAAAATCGATAAAAATGCAAAATTTCTTGATCTTTTAAATCCCCTCCAAGGAAGCAGTAAGTCCAATTCTAATTAATTTTTTATTTTAATTAATGATTAAATGATTTCATCATCATTCTTAATATATGTACCGATTTATTTTAGATTGTCCATCTGTGGCTTGTTCTGACCAACCGAGAGTTGAAGATGTTATTTTTTCTTACTTTATGATCTGTCCAAACTTTATCAGACCCTAAGGTCATTGATGGAATAAAAATGAAATTGTTTGAAGCAACAGCCATCACAAGAAAAATAATTTTGGAGAGTGGGACTAATGATGCTCCTCTTACAGTTTTTAAAATAACAAGCCATTATGATTATGATCATAATGGTTGTACAGATTTTTCTCGAGATTTTACCGCATATAGCGAATGTTCTTTATGCAAATGTCAAGACTGCAAGGCGAAACATGATGGATTTATTAATGCTATTAATGCACTAACTGCTTCTGTAAAGGAAATGACATCTAAGAAGGGTGTCATTCCATCAAAGAGGATTTCATATCTAGACACTCCACTAGAGATCAAGGCGGATAAGAGGAGAAGGAAAGACACTTCCAAGGCATCATTAATCATAAAAAAAGCAAGATTGCAACGCGTATATCTTTGTTTTGCATCGATGTTCAGTGTGCAAGGGCCACAGAAGAGCAGCATGAATTGAAGAAGGTGAATGTACATCATTTGTTCCAAAAAACAAACAAGCACATATCTATTTTAAAAGATGATACATCTACTGAAAATTATCAAACAGATGTATACATCTATTGCAACTGTTGTCTAACCTATTGCATCAGATTCGTTATCTATATCAACAGATAAGTCTTATGTTGCAACAGATGGGTCATCTATTTGAAATTATCGTACTGCTCTAATTTACCTGTTCAAATTTATCCCAACAGATAATCTATCTGATGTAACATAAGGATCATCTATTGCAACAAATGAAAAATCTATTGTATATCTCTACTTAGCATTGACAATTCTGGCTTTCCAGGTGGATGTCACAGCTACTACCGAAGAGCATAATATGACAGTTGATAATCCATCAACTGTTTCCAAAGATGAAAAAAAAGTGGAGCCTGTCAGTTTGGGAGAATGGAAGAATTAGCCATTTAAAGGGTTCAACATCTTGGACGAGGCTCCAAAAAAACTAATACAGTTGATCAACGACTATTCAGAATGGATTGCCAATGGGCTGTTAAAGCATCATTCCGGTAGGTACATAAATCAATTTTATGGATATTAGTTTATACAATTCTTGTTGTAAGAACCTAACATTAACACATATAAATCATCATGTAGAAAATAAAATGATGAGCGCTACAAAGTAAATGAATCGAGTCTTGATTTTGATATGTTCGACTTTGTTGTTGCACATCCTGAATGAAGAATTGGTTCTATTTGATGTCACAGCCCCAAACTTGCTGGAATGATGAGGTTTAAAGGCCATACATATTACTATTAATTAATAGTTTATTTAATTGCATCTGCATATTGATTTTTCATCATGTAATCTGAAATGTTTGATAATATGTGCAGCACATCGATGTCATTTTTTACTACCTTTGAAAGAAGGCCAAGTTGCAAATATATACAGATACACAACAGGCAATTATTTGTACAAAGTTTACATCAATAATGCCTATGATAGGTATTGCCAACAGTAGCCGAAAGTTTCCCAAAATGAGGAATGCTTAATCAACATCATCAAAGGTTTTAGCATTCCGGCTGGCTTACCTTGGCATTTGGTCAACGAAGTGTACATCCCAATCAATTGTGGTGATGAATTCCATTGGGTGTTGGCTGTCATCGTTCTAAAAGAGAGGCACATCCGAGTTTATGACTCGATGTCACGAAGGAGATGTTTCGGACCATCGTCTGAGATACAAAAGCTGGCCAAAATATTGCCTACTTACCTTGATATGAGTGGTTTTTTAGATCAAAAGATTCGTACTGATTGGTCGACGATTGAAGCATACCGGGATAAAATGGCTAATCCATTTGATGTACAATATGTTGACGGAATTGCTCAACAAACCATTGGTAGCCTGTAAGTTTAAGTGTCATGATTTAGTTTCATTTCAAAAATTTCACAACGCTTGCATGAACTGCAAGATATGGATTATCTATTTTTTTATAACACAGGGATTGCGGTCCTTTTGTTGCCGCCTATACCAAGTATTTGAGCGATGGATTATAAGTGTCAAATGATGAACTTGATGCCGGATTACTCTACAAAAGATATGTTGCTCTTTTATGGAAATATGGAGAATCAAAAGCTCAGAAGCCGTACACAACCGATGTTAAAGATCCACGATGACCAAAGCCGAATTCCATAGCACTGGATGAAGAACAACTTGTCCATATTGATTAGATATTTATAACTCGAGTCTGTCAATGTAATAACCTATCCTCATTGGTTTAACTTTTTGATTTATTTGTAGAGCAGATCATTTGTACTCATAATAATTTTTTTTATATTTCATTTATTTGTTGAGTTATTTTATTTCATGTAATTTTCGAAGGCTTCGATTTATTTTATTCTGTCTATGATTATAATTAATTCTGAGTTTTAAACATGTTAATTGAAATGGAGTACTAAATTCAAATATCACAACAGATAATACATCTGCTGCAACAGACGACATATCTTATCAGACAGATTTATACATATGTTGCAACATGAGATGCAACACATAGGTCATCTGCTGGAAATTATATATCAGGTCTTCCTACTTTTTTGATTTGCTCCAACAGATTACCGATCAGTTGCAACAGATAAGTTATATGTTACAACAGATCGTAAATCTGTTGTAATAGACAGACGGGAAACATCTGCATAACGCAACAGATGACTAACCTATTCCAACAGATAATCAATCTACCACAAAAGGTACTATATCTGTTACGACAGATATAAAATCTATTGCATTATAAAAGTTCAACTTTGCCAGACATAAAAATTACTGCCCCCATATGTATAGTGAATTGGCTTGAAATGAAAATTTGTTATCGTGTTTGTCTCTGTCTTTATACATGTTCTTTTTTATACGCGGGCTCCAACCATTTATTTAGTACCCCATATGCCAAGACCCATTGCATATTTCCAACAATGGTGTCGCACACACCGGTCATTTGTGTTCCGGTCAGCAAGCACTCCATGTATACAAGCGAGTATGGCTCGCATGCTGCACCGGTGTAGGGGTGAGAGGGAGGACCTGTGCAAGGGGTATTTTCAAATATATTTATTTTTTGCTGAGCACCAACATGCTCATAATCACGACTGGCAGCAGAAGCAGAAGCAGGATGGCTGCCACCATCACAAATAACTCCACCAGCAACACCCCAAGAAGAAGCACCCGAATCTGTTGCAGTTTGAGTTAGGTCGTGAAGAGCTTCAACATTATACTGACCTTGCCTAACTGCTCTTCATATGGATGTTGCTCCATCCAATTCCTTCTTTATTAACTCCATCGTTGGGTCTTCTTTTGTATCAACAAGACCTAGAGTAAGAAAAGAAGTCATCCCTAGCTCATCAATAGTAGGCACGATCCAAGGATGCATAACCTATAAAAAATGATAGGAGGAATTTAAATCATATAATAATAATTTACAGTCAGTTGGGTTACATGTGGCTCGGGTTATGTTAACACAACCAACTTACACAACAGATGATCTAGCTACCAAAACAGCTGATCTGTATGTTGAAACAGATTGATAATATGTTGCATCAGAATACCCATCTATTGCATAATTTATAGTAGATGGGTAATTTGTTGAGTAGGGTTCAGAGAACAGAGCAACATATGATTAATCTGTTGCAAAATATGGATCGCCTATTGCAATAGATTACCCATTGCACCAGTTGCAGTTGATGGGTAATCTCTTACAACAGATGGAACATCTGTTTCAATATCTTTCTTTGAGGCAAATTATGTTAGTTGAAAGAAGACATACTGTATCATATGAAGGGTTAAAGAGATCAGCCTCGTTAATATTTTTTTTGCTGCTCTCTACTGCAGCTAACCACCTAAGGATCCTCGGATAAGAAACCTTATTCGGTTAATTCGTGAAATACTTTCGGAGGGGAGGAATGGCTTCACATGCCCAAGCCTAAAAATTGTAAACAGAAAGCAAGCAAAAAAAAGTCACAATTATATTCAATATAAATTAACGAATGAGTAAAAATAGTGATCAATTTTACCATGAAAACCCAAGGAAAGCCGTATAATATGGTCGTCTTTGGCTTTAGCTCTTTCAGTAAGTATTTGACAGTCAAGTAGTAGTTGTCGTAGCCCCAGGGATAATCGTTGAATCTCCCAAAATCATCAGCAAGCGCCAAAAAATTATGTTTTATAACTTTCTTGACGTCTCTTACCAATAAAACGGAATGGACAAACCAAACTATGCATAATTTCTCCCTATAGTGCTTTGGTATGTCTTTATTCTTGAGATCCTCTATCAAATCCTTCACTTTGTAGCTAGGTCAAACAATTCTCAACAACCCATCTTTTTTTACCTTGCATTTGTTGGACCCTTTGTGGGGTGTTTTCTTGATGGCAGGTTCTTCTGGACGATCACATCTCAAGCCCGTCATAATGGCAAACTCTTTCAATCCAAAACAAACCGGCATGCCACAGTAGTTGATCCAAACTTCATCCATCTTATTTCCGCCCTACTTCGGACCTCTATCATCCCCCGCATACATGATCCTGCACTTGAGAAGGCCATATACCATGATCATTGGGAAATAGAGAGGGCGGGGTCCAGACAGCTCAATAAAGTGTGCAAAGCAGCTCTTCTTAAAAAGTTCATCTATATTTTCCTTCTTCATAATACTCCTAAGTTCGTCAAAAGGTTTCCCCAACTGACATTCAAGTACAAGATCACCAAATACTGTATTAGGGTTATTCATCGACATCGCAACTCGAAACTTCTCAATACTAATGGTTTTGATAGAATCATGCTGGAATTTCGATATTATTTCACGCCCCATTAGTGAGGAGGATTTATCACTTTCCTCGGCTTTATTTTGCCCTGACTGAGATTGTTCTGGAAGTTCCTCCGAATCTATCTGTACTCTAGCCTTTTTTGTTTGGTGATCGGAAGTTGATCCACTTTCTCCACTTTTTGTTTTTTTTTTCTTTTGGGAGACTTCTTTTAACTACAAACAAAAGAAAAATAAAAAAATACATTGCATTTGATGTCTGCATAATTTTTTTAAAAAGCTGAGACAAATTTCAATAAATTATTCTTACCACATAACCAAAAAAAAATACTCCAACGAACAACCCATCAATTGGAACTGATGGGGAACCTGAATCTGTTTGAAGACCTATTTAATATCTCCCCACAGATATTCCACCTGTTGCAACAGGTGGAGAAATTTCAATAAATTACTCTCTGCCACATTACAAGAAAATAATCTAACGGATAACCCACCAGTTGGAACAGATGGGGAATCTGTTTGAAGACCTATTTAATATCTCCCAACAGATCTTCCACCCGTTGCAACAGATGGACCACCACCACCACAACTAATGCCACAACCAATGCCACCAAGACCACCACCAATGCCACCAATACTAATACCAATACGAACACCAAGACCACCGACACCACCGCCAAAAAACACAAATACCAACACCACTAACAACAGCCACCAACAATACCACAAACACCATCCAACAATACCACGATAATCAACAAAACATTGAGAGAAAAACTAGGGTTTTCTCGGGTGCTTCCTACTTTTTTAGCATCAAAACTCAAAATCATTAACCCATTCTCGAAGATGATACAACTAAAAGTCTTCTTTTTTATCATTAACTAAAAAATTCTATTTTTTAGAATAAAGAACAAATGTAGAACAGTTCTCAAACTCTGTTACATGTGAAGATAGAGAAAACAACGGATACAAGTGGGAATGAAGTCGAAAAAAATAACTATATGTAGTCGTAAATGGTAAGAAAATTGACCTATTTTGAAGGGTTGAGCAATATATTGAGTAGTTGTTGTTTGTATTATTTGTAATGTTGAGAGAGAGGACACCCTGAGAGAGAGAGAGAAGAGAGAGAACTTAAGATTTCTAATAAAAAGTTTTTTGCGCAAATGGATGATTTGTATGGGTTGATTTGTAATTTTGAAAAAGAATGACAAGTTTTGAAATTGCTAATTTGGTCCGAATTGAGACAAGTTTTGAAATTGCTAACTTGGTCCAAATTGATCTTAATTGATTTTAAAATTTTTAAAAGATATAGTTTTTAAAACATTGAGTTGATGAGAACTCATTTCTACTCAGAGTGATCGATCGACGACTCAGGTCTGGATGAACGCAATACCAGCGCCATGCAATTGCAAAGACTCAATTGGATTTGTAGTTGCCCCTGCGAGCTCATTCATTCATCCCAAGTTCTACCTAAATCAACGTAGGTACTATCACTATCCTAATATTAAGTTGATGAGAACTCATTTTAACTTAGAGTGATCGATCGACGACTCGAGTTGGGATGAACGCAATACCAATGCCATACAATTGCAAAGACTCGATTGGATTTGTAGTTAACCCTGCGAGCTCATTCATTCATCCCTAGTTCCATCTAAATCTACTTAGGTACTATCACTATCCTAACATTGAGTTGATGAGAACTCATTTCAACTCAGAGTAATCGATTGACGACTCAGGTTGGGATGAACACAATACCAATGCCATGCAATTGCAAAGACTTGATTAGATTTGTAGTTGACCCTACGAGCTCACTCATTCATCCCTAGCTCCACCTAAATCAACTTAGGTACTATCACAATTTTAATATTGAGTTAATGAGAACTCATTTCAACTCAAAGTGATCGATCGACGACTCGGGTCAGGATAAACGCAATACTAATGCCATGCAATTGCAAAGACTCAATTGGATTTGTAGTTGACCCTACGAGCTTACTCATTCATCCCTAGTTCCACCTAAATCAACTTAGGTACTATCACTATCCTAGCATTAAGTTGATGAGAACTCATTTCAACTCAGAGTAATTGATCGATGACTCGGGTCGGTATGAATGTAATACCAATGCCATGCAATTATAAAGACCCGATTGGATTTGTAGTTGAACCTGTGAGCTCATTCATTCATCCCTAGTTCAACCTAAATTAATTGCGATGAAATCTGTTGCAACAAACGACTAAGCTGTTGAAAATTTTCAAATAGGTACATATATATTGCAACAGATGACATATCTGATTTAATTATCAAATAGATATTTGCATTTGTTGTGATAGATGACTGAGCTATTGGAAATTTTCAAAAAAATATTTATATCTATTGACACAGATGATATATCTGATTTTATTAATTATCAAATGAATATTTTCATCTGTTGTCACAGATGACTGAGCTTTTAAGATTTTTAAACAGATATTTATATCTGTTGTAACAGATGACTAAGCTATTTGGATTTCTAAATAGATATTTATATATGTTGCAACAGATGACATATCTATTTGAAAATCTTTTTATCTCTTTTAATTTTAAAGCAAGAAGCTTCTGGTCCGAGTAGATAATATCAAGTAGTAGTACTTATTACTAAAGGCAGTAAAAAATATTTCTTGGATATCTCAAAAGTGAGTTCATTGAGCAATCTTGTCTTGTCTTTTCAATGTCAGTAGTATTAGTCTTCCTCGTGCCCCTCAAATTATTAATGAAATTAATGAATATTAATTCATGAATATTGAAAACCACCACGTCTACGTACACAATATATCTATAGGAATTATCTTATCTCTTCCTTCAGCTACAGTTTATTTTATTCAACTCTTATTTTTTCTCTCTCCTTTTTAGGGTCAGACTTTTTTCTCTCTTTTCTCTTCTCTTCTCATAAAGATCTTTTCAGATCTAAACCCATCCATATCTTTTCTTGACTTAAATTTATATTTTGATTCCCTTTTTGATATTAAGGTATGGTTCATTATTGTTTTTTCATTCTCGTCTTCTTCTTTGCATGTTATTTACATCTGTTTTTTTATTTAATTACTATTTACCCATATCATATTTATTCAAAAAAAAAAATAAGGAACTTGTAAGTATTGAATAAACAATCCTAGAATTTTTATTACAATATGAAAAAAAAATTCATCTGTTGGGAGAAGTTTAAAAGCCATGTTGGAAGTATCATTTTTTTTGTATGTATTTTGTTTGTTTCATTATTTTTGATGTAGTTATTGATGTTGTTGGTGGGGTTGGCATTGTTGGAACTTGTGGTGTTGTTGATGGTTCTGGCATAAAGGATGTTACTTTTTTATTGTTGATGATGTTGTTGGAACAAATATTATTTCTTTTTTGTTGATGTTTATGTTGATGTTGATGTTGCAACAGATGGAGAAACTGTTGGAACAAATAAAACCACCAGAAAGGCTGGTTTGATGTATTCCATCAGACTCCACATCTATTGCAACAAACTCCACATCTGTTGCAACAAACTCCACATCTGTTACAACAGACTACACATCTGATACAACAGATGGACAATATTTTTTTTGTGACATCAATTTTTTTTCTCTTCTTTGTAGATATAAGGAACTGACGGTTGATCAACTTTTGACGGACTATCTCAAGAGGTTGTAGTAAAGATGGGGTCGGAAAAATAAGCTGTTTGTAGATAGAACTACTTCATATGTGGGACGTATGTATTACTAATAATGTTATTGTGGAAACACACATAGAGTGCACTGATTTTATGAATAATGTTTTTACTGATTAGTCATAAATCGTTCAAACAAGATGTCTGCAATTTTACAGTTAAGTTTGGTAGGTCTGAACTAATAAGGCTGAGGGACCATGAATATGGTTCTGATAGCCTGTTAAGATTTAATGTCGATTGTTGCTCATGTTTCTGATAGCCTATTAAGATTTAATATTGCTCATGTTTATTTGTCAAGCATTGTGAAGGGATCTAATTTTTGTGTCATTGTAAAGAGATTCAATATCGATTAGACTAACTTTTAGGATGTATTGGACCCTTAGAGAGCCTTCGAAGCTTAGCACTACATCTAATAAGAACGAAAAAATAATATATTTATTGCCTTGGCCAAAATTTATATGGCTGGGTTGCTTGTTCGGGGTGATGATTTTTCGCCAGAATGTGCGGTAGGAGAATGCTTTCGAAGGAAAATGGGTGGTTGATGGAAGACTATATCATCTGAGAGCTAATTGAAGAAGAGACATACGGCAAAAAGTAACTTCTAATGAATCTGGCTGGTGGAATTATCTTAACAGATGCGAGATCTGAATCAAGTGCAAATATGAAAGTGTATCCGGTAATGTAATTTCATCTGTTGTGTCTCTGAAAGAAAAATAATGCAGATGGACACTTTGCTAGGGAGCTGCGTGGTCGGGATTATAACCTAGATAGAAAATAAGAGAAGACCAACAAATAAGCCTCACGAGCATCAAGGGTAGAAATGATGTACAGCAAGTCTAGAAAACCTATGCCAACAGCAACTGTAGTTAAAATAAGGAATCTAAGTGAAGGCGACAAATTTTTGAATTTTAAATTTCATCCCATGCCTTTTTGTTTGTGTTTCCGATCAGGTCCACTGTCGTTGACCTGATCAGAACCACAAACGAAATTGAAAGGCAAATAGAGTATCATTGCTTCATTAGCAATATGGTTATAATTGATTGTGTTTTCTTGCCTTGACATGCTTTCAACATTCCTTGAAGAAGATCAGATGCTTGCTGTAGTATGTAAATCCCGATAATTTTCAAGCTTACCTCCAGCTTGTTGATTCTGTATTCAAGATGGTTGTTGCCCTCTTCGAAGTTGGTAAAGAGTTCCTCGTCTCTTGTGAGCTCGATCAGGAACACTACCTTCAAAGTTGTGGCATTCTAGAAGCCCTTCAGAACACTTTCTTCAGAAGCCTTAAAGGATACATGGAGGGTCTCTGTGTTTGTTTTAGGTCAGAATGTGTTAATGCACGTTGAAGATGTGGTCCCAAAAGTTGAACAACACACTTTTATCTAGCGTTGCTCCATGCTTACTAATTTATCAAATTAGTTGAGCAA
>NC_061118.1:44392853-44394812 GCF_002878395.1 Capsicum annuum
CTCTTGTGAGCTCGATCAGGAACACTACCTTCAAAGTTGTGGCATTCTAGAAGCCCTTCAGAACACTTTCTTCAGAAGCCTTAAAGGATACATGGAGGGTCTCTGTGTTTGTTTTAGGTCAGAATGTGTTAATGCACGTTGAAGATGTGGTCCCAAAAGTTGAACAACACACTTTTATCTAGCGTTGCTCCATGCATCTTGCTCAACCAATTTGATAAATTAGTAAGCATGGAGTTACGTAGCGTGTGATCTAACCCGGCTCTACGAAGCCTATCAAATGTTACATAAATTTAAGCTCATTACTCTATTAAAAGAATATGATCGAGTTAGTGCACAAATCGAACGAGCTCAATCTCTCAGCCTTTCTGCTGATTGCTCTTCTCCAATATAGATGACAAGATATTTGCTATGCAAAAGTCTACACCGTCCCCAGACATGTTCCCAGGCAATCATGTCTGACGATGGTGTAGACTTTTGCATAGCAGATATCTTGTCATTTATATTGGAGAAGAGTGATCAGTAGAAAGGTTGACATATTGGGCTTTTTTTCTATGTGCACTAACTCGGGCTTATTGTTTTGATAGGGTAATGAGCTTGGAGTTACGTAACATTTGATAGGCTTGGTAGAGCCGGTTTAAATTACATGCTACGTAACTCCATTTTTACTAATTTATCAAATTGGTTGAGCAAGATGCATGGAGAAACGCTCGATAAAAGTGTGTTGTTCAACTATTGGGACCACATCTTCAACGTGCATCAACATATTTTGACCTAAAACAAACACAGTAACCCTCCATGTATCCTTGAAAGCTTCTGAAGAGAAAGTGTTCTGAAGGGCTTCTAGAATGCCACAACTTTGAAGGTAGTATTCCTGATCGAACTCACAAGAGACGAGGAACTCCTTACCAACTTTGAAGATGGTAACGACCATCTTGAATACAGAATCAACAAGCTGGAGGCAAGCTTGAAAATTATCGGGATTCATATACTACAGCAAGCATCTGATCTTCTCCAAGAAATGTTGAAAACATGTCAAGGAAAGAAAATACAATCAATTATAACCATATTGCTAAGGAAGCAATGATACTCTATTTGTCTTTCAATCTCGTTTGTGGTTCCGATCAGGTCAACAACAGTGGACCTGGTCGGAAACACAAACAAGAAGATGGGATGAAATTTAAAATTCAGAAATTTCCACCTTCGCTTAGTTTCCTTATTTTCACTGCAGTTGTTGTTGGCGTAAGTTTTATAGACTTGCTGAACATCATTTCTACCGTCGATGCCAGCGAGGCTGCTTTGTTAGTTTTCTCCTATTTTCTACCTAGGTGATAATCTCGACCATGCAGATCCCTAGCAAAGTATCCATCTGCATTGTTTTTCTTTTAGAGATACAACAGACGAAATTACATTATCGGATACACTTTCATATTTGCACTTGATTCAGATTTTGCATCTGTTAAGATAATTCCATCGGCCAAATTCGTTAGAAGTTACTTTCTACCCTGTGTCTCTTCTTCAATTAGCTCTCAGATAATATAGTCTTCCATCAACAACCCATTTTTCTTCAAAAGATTTCTCCTACCGCACTTTCTGAAATATAATCATCAACCCGAGCGAGCAACCCAACCATATAAATTTTGGCCAGGGCAATAACTATATTGGTTTTTCATTCTTTTTTGATGCAGTGCGAGGCTTCGAGGGCCTTCTAAGGGTCCAATGCATACTTAAAGTTAAGTCCAATCTCTATTGGTTCTCTGCAGTGACGACAAATATTGATTCCTTCTCAAAACTTGACACGCATAAACACGATCACCAACCGTCAGTAATTCGTAACAGGGTATCTGCACCATCTTCATGAGGTCCTCAGCCTTATCAATTTGGAACCCATCAAACTTAACGGTACAATGCAGGATCTTGTTTGAATGATCAATGCCTAATCGGTTAAAAACTGCATTCACA
>NC_061118.1:44394912-44418919 GCF_002878395.1 Capsicum annuum
AATTTCGAACACATCAAACTTAACGGTACAATGCAGGATCTTGTTTGAATGATCAATGCCTAATCGGTTAAAAACTGCATTCACAAAAACATTGTACTTTGTGTGTGTTGTCCCGGTAACCTTATCAGTAATACATACTTAACTCCCACACATATGATAGTGGATCCAGCTGCACACACCTTATTCTTCCTAGCCCATCTATGGATTAAATTGAATAAACAGATGACTAGTTTGTTGCAACAGATGACACATCTGTTTATATTGTCAAGCAATTGGAGACATCTGTTACGACAGTGATCAACCTGTTGCAGAAATCAAATAGATATATACATCTGTTACAAAAATATTGCCAGTATGTTGTAAGTTATCTAACAGAAAGAATATATTTTGTAACAGATTACCTATCTGTTAGATTTATTTTAAAGCAATTTTCTTTTCTTTCCTAGATACAATAATTTATAAATAGGTCCCTCCTTATAAATATGGATGATCCAGGTTCGTACAAGAATATTCATATCGATTCCTTGCGTGAACTTCAAAGGCAGTTTGATTGATGAACTCCAGAGATATATTTGACTGACTTCGGAGCAAGGCTGCCGAATGAATGAAAGTGTCTGATTGACAATAATAATAATAGTAGTAATAATAATTAGGTAATGTTTTTTATTTTAGCGATTATTTTCCTCCTTTTGTATATCAAATCTGCCCAAGGGATTCAAAAATCTATGAACATTCATTTCATTTTATTGTCGACTTTGAATTTTTAATTCTTATTTAGTATTTAATAATAATCATTCTGTTTATTCCTTGTTCTCAACATGTCGACGGTTGGTGGTAGGGATTGAGCAGCAATTCGTGTAAATAGTTAGAGGTTAATCAGCTATGACAAATCGATCATATGTTGCACCTGGCGATTATTAATAAAAAAGGGCTATTATTGTTATTGAGAGGGTGAAAAGAAAGAATGACTTGGATTTTCAATTATTCAATATGAAAAATGTTTTGTAAAAAAATAATAAACATAATTTATAACCACAATTTTAATAACTGATCGTCACTTTTCACCATTTTTTTTAAAATTATTTATTATATAATAAAATAATTATTATTTTATGAATTTAAAAAGGTATTTTTTTATTTATAAAATAAAAAAATAAGCAGATTTGAATTAATGATATGATGATATAGTTATTTTTTTAAAAACGTAGATTATATGTTGCAACAATTAAATTATCTGATGCAACAGGTTCACTATGGTTGCAACAGATGATATATCTATTGTCACAGATGATTTATCTGATGCAACCTATATCGAGTCACAACTCAATAAAAGCAGTTTTTGGAAAGAACTAATTAATAATAATAATTTAAAAAGTCATGATTTATCACAATATTTCTTAATTTAATTAATTCATTACTTTTCACATTAATAAAAAATGTAATTAATAAATGGAGGTGAATAGTTAGATTATATGTTGCAACAGATATGTTATCTGATACAACATATTTTATATTTGTTGCAATAGATAATATATCTGTTGTCACAGATGTGTTATCTGATGCAATAGATATAGAATCTGTTGCCACAACTCAATAAAAATGGTTCTTTGAAAGACTAATTAATAATAATAATCTGAAAATTCATGACTTATATTACAATATTTATTTTCTTAATTTAATCAAAAATTTTATTAATGTATGGAGGTGAATAGTCGCGCCTTTTTGCCTCTCATTCAAATTTAATCCTCTATAAATAGGTCCGTCCTTACTCAATCGTTCATTCAAATACATACTCTATTTATTTATTGCATCTCGTCTGGCATATTACACTCTAGAAGATAAGATTATGGCTGACCCAGTGTGGGACGTTGCTTTTTTGCAAGACGCCGTGAATGAACTTTGGAATCAAGTTCGTGATCTGCAATGAAAATTGGGAGGAGTTAGATCAAGAATGGTCTGCGAGATACGCAGGCTGAGGAGGGTCTTGCTACTTCTGGTTGAAGATTGGCCGGTTGGCAATGATGATGCTGATAATAATAATAATAATAATTAGACTATTATTTTTCTTTTAGTCTATTATATGTATTTTTATTTGTTTAATAAATAAATTATGTTTGATATTTGATGTTTTAATCCATATTTAATTTTCATTCTGTCTATTATCTTCTCAACAAATATTTCGACGATTCGACGTAAAAAGGAATAATTTAGAATCCAGTAGCAATAGCAAGATTTATCTGTTGGGTTTGTGGCAGGGGTTGATTTGTGTTGTTTCAAACAGATTAATCATTCGTTGCAACAGATAATTAGTCTGGTACAACAGATAAACATCCTGATACAACAGATAATACGTCTGATGCAATAGATAATACGATGATGCAACAGATAAATAGTCTAATGCAACAGATTACTCATCTGATACACCAGATGATTGGTCTATTTAAATTGTGGACACTTGTGATGGATTCATAATCGGGGTTCTATTCATTGTTGGAAAAACAAAAGTGTACCTAGATGATAAATACGAATAAAAATCATAATTTTACTTACCAAAATAACCTATGAAGAAATGTCAAAGTGGAAAGTGATGTAGTAAACAAAATTTGACCTAAGAAATTGGTCAGATCGCAGCAGTAGCGCTGTACCAACAACAACAACAAATGGTCGACAAGAAGAAGATAAAGCAGAAGATGATGAATAAAGCCGCAGAAACAGAAACAATTAACAAAAAAAATAGCTAAGAGAGAGAAAACAACAATGGATGAGAAGAGAGAGAAAGATGCCTTTTTTTTCCTCCGTTTTCCGTTATTTTAGGTATACATTGGGATCAAAGTGTAAATTTAAAAACTTATGGGTTATTTTAAAACTTTTCCAACTTTCTTAATACATAATAAAGTAATTGTCACCTCCTACTAATAATTATGACTTGTGTCACCGACACCTCATTTTAAAATTCTTTTGTCACCTGTGGCTCAAACCCCCATGATGCCAAAATATAAAAGTGTATATTCAAAGCATTGTGAAGGTGCCTAAAAAAGTTAATCGAACCTTAAACTATTCACAGAAAATGAATTTTGATGATGAATTTTCATTGGTTGCTTTGTTATATAGATGTTGAAATGAAGTGATGGCAACGCTTGGGATTCCCAGAGTATGCAACTAATGAGAGGAAGAAGATGTGTGAGATGCGTTGCTTTACGTGTGATGCTTGTCTTGAATTTTGAAGCGTTATTTTGTATTTTGTGTATGATTATTAGATTTTATTAAAGTAATTAGGTTTTTTCAGAGTACTTACAATGATGAAATTGTAATTTAATTTTTAATCTATGGGCCTTCCTTGTACAAAACTTTATCTTTTATTATTTTTATGAATATCTACATAAGTCATCGTAATATAATTAGCACAACATATTTATATTGGTGAGTTTTGATTGGACTTCAACCTGTACCGACAAGTCCTTCCTGTATAGATGTAAACGTTAGTGAATTCATGGTTTCTTGAACTCATCTACTTCACTCTTTTCTGTATCATCATCGAACCCTCTCGGTATCTACCTTTTTAATATGTTCGCTAATCGTCGACCCCCATACTCTTTTCTGTACAATGCGGTGAAGATTTGATTTAAAAAATAAAATATTCAATGGTGTTACCTTTTTTTATTGTTCCTGGATTTAGTTTTTCTATTCCAGTGTAATTCAAGTTGTGGTCCCTAGTGGTTACACATTCTAAGGTCTCACTGATATCGTAGATTCGATGGCACGCAATGGATTACGTCATGGCTTTTGTAATGCATTAGTATATAAGATCTTCTCGTACAAATATGTGGTTGAAGGATAATATTTAAGTGAACATAATTTGATATGGCTGATGAGATTTAGTCGAAATCAAGCAATATATGGATATTAGTGGCTCATACCAGTTGTAATGGAGATATTTGGTGGAGTGCGAGCTTCTAAAATTGTTCATTGCTACTTGAATGCGGATAATTTTAGCTTCGATGGGTCTGAGCGTGCTAAGGATTATTGTCAGTGTCATGCTCACAGAGCTTTTTTTTATGTTAGTTGTACTCTTGATGGCATTCTTCGCATCTCCTCACCTGGCACTAATGTTTTGGCCTATTATATAGGTGTGCCATTTGATAGACAAGGAACATTGTAGAGAAAGAATTGGGGGAGAAAGGCATTAGCACAAACTCTATTGGCAATATTTGTGAGTTGTTTGAAAATATGAAATAAAATCCTCTGGTTGTTGCCAGTAGATCTTATATGGTTTGATATGTGAGACGGCTGTTTAGGTTTGAATTGAGCCTAGTAAAGAATGACTCATATTTATTGTCAAGACTTAATAGTTTTTACTTCAAATCTGTATACTTAAGGATTCACCATTTTCTTAAACATTGGCACAGATAACGGGAAAAACTCTGCGAATCTAACGCTCTGTTTTTCTTTTACCATAATGGATAAAGAAAATGGTTTTGTTTATGTTGTTTATGATATCCAGAGGAAGGATAAATTACGACTAATTCTGCTAATATACTTTAATATAGTTGTCTGGGGACAAATAAATTGAATGCTTCCTAAAATATATAATTTAAACTATAGAGCTTGTTTACAGGGGCGAAAATGTAGGCGCCATGAAATGATATCTGAACTTGTTGATTGTAAGAGAGGCAATGCTGGTGATGATCGTAATCTGCCAGGGTAAGAAGACGTGTAAGATAATGAAGAAGAATTTTCATTTTGAAAGTATCTAGGTTTGATTAAGTAGGGGTAGTAGGGCTAACATGGTTGGTTTACGCTTTTGTTGGAGATTTGTTGGAACATCCATCTGTGTTTGTTGCTTTTAAAGAGAACTAAATTACCCCTAGCTTTAAAAACCCATAGCCTTACAACATCATGCGCTGCTTAAATTTTCCTAAGAATTATCACTTCCAATACTCTCATCAGGAAAGATGCAAGTTGATGGACACAACTCAACAGACACCAATCTCTAACATGCTATAAAATCCTTAGCGAAGAATCGTCACCTCCAACTGTCACAAATTCGACAGTTTCCAATAGGTACTATTTCTTACACCTAATCCATACTTACTGCCTTAGAATAAAACAAATTTTACACTGTGTTTGTATTTTTTTTTTGTGCAGAATGCAAATGGACAGATGTTGTCTCAATCTTCCAATTAAATCCATAACGAATAGTAGTCGCCTCCAATGCTCCCAAACTTGTCAATTACCAAGAGGTAAGCCTTGTTTCACATCCTTAACCATACTGCATATCGAATTTATATTTATAAATTCAAGATTACAAATTTACTTTTTTGTCAGCTAAAATTTCCTCCCCTATAGGCGAGTTTTAAGTCAATCTACCAACTCCGTTTTTCTAATTCTCTTTTTTGTTATGTTTGGCTATTTATAGCTGAAAGATGAATGACTCCCGATGGTTCCTGTTTTTTATTTTATTTTAGTCTGTGATTTCTCACGAATAGTATTTTTTTCGTTTGGGTTGTTTATCATGTGATTTCACACGACAAGTTCAATTTAAATAATATTTCTTAGATGCGTCATCTCTTTTTATTTGACATTTTGCAAAAAGGGAATTTTCCCATCGAGTGTTAATTTCCACACCTTTCTTGCAATCTATGTTGTGTTTCTATTCTCAATTTCTCTCTATCATGTTGCAACAGCTACTTTTCTTGGCAATGAAACTGAAACTTGCCTTACTTGGATTAAAGTCCCAAATTTCAAAAGCAAATTTTCCTCCATAAATAGGATGTTCCAAAATATACCAGTGCATCAGAAATAGATATACATGTGTTATAGGGCCCTCAACTAGTATAACAACATGAAAAGGGGAAATAAACATATACGACCATCTTTGGCCATTATGTGAAGTCATATCATTTTGTACTATCATGTGAACTTATAAACATGTTTTTCTCTTATTTGTCGTGTGCATATAGTGTGGACTTAGGTATTTATAAGCATAACGCATAATTGTTTAGCAATGAAGTTTGACATTATGTAAACACGTGGAACATAAATGAGATGTCGTATAGATATGAATAGGGCATACCTTTTGCCGTCCATCTGGATTGTGAGAGTTGAAGGCAAGACTCTTCCCTAGCATGATGTTGTAGGGCTGGAAACATTTGAGCATAAGAGAGATAAGGATATAGGAAGATATTATCATTTTAAAACCTTCGCGTGACCTATGGAATAACCGTGGATACCTTAACTTTCAAAATGTCACATCTATTTAATTCCTTCTGTTGCATCTTAATGGTTATAATCATTTAGTCCTGAATGGGGTAGAAGTAAGGAAGCTGGCATCCGTCCGGACTATGAACCTTCTGATTGTTAAATTGAATTAAAAATTCCAGATCAAGCCTGCAAACATCTGTTTCCCCATGAAGTTGTTGCTACCATACCAGTGAAACATGTTGGAGATTTGACGTCCAAAAATGAATTCCAAAATTAACAGTGAAGAACATGTGTTGATTCGAAAGTGATTATGTTTGGTTAAGAAATAGTAACACGGCATACCTTTTTTTGTCCGTCCAGATTGGGCACCTTCTAATTGTTAAATTTAATTTAAGACTCCAGATCGAATTAGGCCACCTGGTCAATCATTAGTATGATACATTATGGCCTGATAAATTAAACTGTAATGGGTCATGGTCAAATAAGGGAATTGAGAATAAGTTAATTTCCAAACGAAAGCAATAAACAACATAGAAGAGATAGAACTTTAGCATGTTTCTGCATAACCAGAACTGTGCTCTTTATAAAACATGTTCGACAAGATTGCAACCACGGAGGAGACACAGATGAGACATATTCCCGAGCAATTATTTTTGTGAAAGCACACATCCTACGTTTAGTGCTTTAATGGCAACCGAAAATCGTAAACACAACGTGAAGTAGAGAATAATGGATTTTATTAATTTAAAAATAATAAAAATGGGTGAACAGGAGTAAGAGGTCATGCCTGTTTGACAAAGAAGTTCAATATAATCTGACTATGTGAACTGCAATGGATAAAAGCCTAGTACTGACAAAGGAAAAATCATGTAATCAATATGTGAAGAGAGATTTACAGACAATGGAACAATAACCATAACTACGTTAAACCGAGTGTGCAACAAGTTTATGGAAAATGGAAGAAGATACAGAATGTGAAGTACAATTATTTTAGTGAAAGCACACATCGTTTTGGTTAAGGATGAGTAATAAGGCTTACCTATATAGACTATCACCTCCTAATTGTTAAATTGAATTAAAGAATCCAGATTAAGACTGCGAACATCTGTTTTTTCCATGAAGTTGTTTCTACCATACCAGCAGAACATGTTGGAGATTTGTTTAAGCATGAGTAATAGGGCATACCTTTTGGCGCCCGTCCGGGTTGTGAACCTTCTGATTGTTAAATTAAAATAAAGACTCCATTTCAAGCCTGCAAACATCTGTTTCCCCCATAAAGTTGTTGCTACCATAACAGCGGAACATGTTGGAGATTTGGTGTAAAAAATGAACTCCAAAATTAAAAGTGAAGAACATGTTTTGATTCGAAAGTGAGTATGTTTGGTTAAGCAGTAGTAACAGGACATACCTTTTGGTGGCCGTCCGGATTGGGAACCTCCTGATTGTTAAATTGAATTAAAAACTCAACATCAAGCCCGAGAACAGTTATTTCTCCCATGAACTTGTTGCTAGCATACTACAGGAACATGTTAGAGATTGTACGTAAGTGAGTATGTTTGGTTAAGCAGAAGTAATAGGGCGTACCTTTTGGCGTCCCTTCGGATTGTGAACGTTAAAGGCAAGACTCTTCCCTAGCGTGATGTCGTAGGGGCTAAAAAGTTGCTTGTTATGGTTTACGTTGGCATCCCTGGAGTTTGTGATTGTTGGAGGTGACCCTTTGTTTGTAGCTTTTATGTTTTAGGGTATGTCTATTTTTATTTTATTTTTTTATTTAATATATAAAGTTGGGTTTTTTTAAGTTGGGGGTATTTTAGTAATTTCACTTTAAGTTTTTTGAGTTGGTGCTTTTAAGGTAGTATAGATAGATATAGATTATTATATTAAAATGCTAAGAATCTTTGAAAAGTGGTTTAAACTTTTACCCTTCATTAAAAATCTTTGAATAAATAACATTATTTAATTTTAAATAATCAAACGTTAAATGTATGATACATGTGTGGTTAAACTAGTGTGTGTGTATATATACACATATCAATTTTAGGCCACCCTAGAAACATGGGTAATGGTGTGCAAATTCCTGCAGCACAAGCACAACAAAGAAGAAGATGAAGACAGCACATCAATGTCAGAAGAAATGTAAATTACAGCTGTAAGAATAGCCAAAAAGCAATAATAGAGAAGAAGACATAAGTACTTACAGCAAAATATTCGTCGGCACAAAGCGACAAAATAAAAAAGAAGATTGGACCACTTAGTCTAAAAGCAGCCACAAAAGGAAAAAGGAACCTTATCCAGGTGAGGGACTAAAAAAGAAATAGAAGACTTCTGAAGGATGACCCAAAAATTTGTATGATGAAAACTATTTTACTGACTAAGTTATATAAAATTCCGCATACCCTGTTTGCGAACAGCACCTTTCAACTTGGTACCAGAGCCAACAAGATTAAAATACTCTATGAGAAGACCTCATAAAAATATTAAAAATTATAGAGAAATCAAGAGAGAAATAAAAAGTCTTTATTTTGAATATAAAACACTTAACAATACAAAAGAAGATCCAATGAGATTAGATCAGCTAATCACCATAATCTCTAGATTAGAGTATAAACTAATTGGACATCTGAAGTTCAGAAATAAAAATAAATGCATAAAGAATAAAATAAAGAACAAATTTTAAAATTGCTTTAGAATAAAAAAAAAAAGAACTTATTATTCAAAAAAATCGTTATGAATATAATTCATTCGCAAGAATTTGCGAAAAATCACTATTCTCTCAAAGGAAAGTTATACTTCAATTGGAACTTGAAATTTTTCACTATGAGAATAAGCTCAAGCATAATCTATATTAACTCGCTATGAGTTATAACGGAATTTTACAAAAGCTTGATGACCTTATTGACATGCAAAAGTATCTAGTTGTTAAAATCAACCTAATAGAGAAGGAAATCAAGCTTATCAAAGATAGTTCACCTATAAGGGTAAATAACCTTATTGAAAGGGTTGAAGCCTTAGATAAAGAATTAGGAAAGAAAATTAGGAGAGAAATTTCTCTCCTACCTTCTCTAATAAAGGTACATATCAAAAGGGAAGCCTCGATGAAAAGATTATATCTAGCTTTCTAAAAAAAAAAATGAAAGGAGGAAATAGAGGAGATATCTACTCCTAAAATAGAAGAAAATCCTAGTTCCAAATTAGAAGAATGTTCTAGTTCAAAAAGTAAAATAGAAGAATAAAATGAATGACATAGACGAATTAGTTTATGCATTAGAAGAACTTGATCTAAAAGACCAAGATTATCATGTTCTTATGAACAGAGGAGATACAGGAGGACCACAATGAAACTTTAGGAGTCCTAAAGAAAAAGGAAGCTCTTCTACAGAGCCTATGCAAAAGGGTAATTTCTTACCTAAATCCAAAAAAGGAAAAGACTATAACAGTCAATATCATAACAACAATAAGGCCAAATACATGCCTAATAGACTTCCAATAGGAGACGCTGAATCTACTCAGTTTTTAAATCTAGATTATAAAAGAAAACTAGGAGAAGTTTTGGATTTATGGGTTAAAAACCAAGAATTATTCTTCATCATGGGAAAAGGAGTAAATTATACCAGTGAAGAAAAATATTTAATTGTTATTAACACCTTTACTGGAAAGTTAAACAATTGGTTTAGAGGATTATCACAAGATTCTAAAAAAATATTTTAAAATTGAAGTCCTAGAGCAGTTTGAAAAATCAACTAGGGGAGGAATAAACCATATAGTAAAATATGTTGGATGTGAATTCTCAGGTATCCAAGGAGATGTCTCTAAAGGAAAAGAAAAACAAAGGCTATTAACAGCAAAATGGCTAGAGAAACTTCAAATTTGTAAAATGTGCAATATTCATGAATATACCTTTGAATTTGAAGAATACTACTACAATCTGTTTGATAGTAGCATAAACATGAAGTCATATATGGATAAATACTTCCAAAAACTATCAGGATTTTGGGCTAGTTATTTCAGGAAAGAGTATGCTAAAGAAGATCAAACGGGTGATTCATTAGGGAAAAAACTTTCATTTCTTAATCAAAGAATTAGCCAGCTTTGTATGTTACATAATATACAAAGAAAAGCCAAAAGAATCAACACCCAAATTTGCTGTGAAGATACAGAAGTAGCATCACAATGGGAATGTCATGAAAGAAATTCTTTAAAAAGAAAAATAAAATAAAGGATTAATTAAAAGAAAAAATATTTTCAAAAGAAATTATGTATCAAGAAAAAGGTACTTCAAAAAATGAAGAAATTTCAAAAGAAAGTCTACAAACAAATGTAAGTGCTATAATTATGGAGAGTAAGGCCACAAAAGTTATGAGTGTAACAAAAAGAAAGTTAAAATCTCTAAAATTGATAGACACGAAATTGATTCTGACTTGGAGTCAGTAACATCTATCAAAAGTGAGGACTTTTACGTAGAACTCTATGAAGAATTTTCAGATTCAAGTACTGATTTAGAAAAATGAGTCAAGAGATTGAGAATATAGAAGAAACCACTCAAGTTATAGAAGCTGAAGAAGATCAGCGAGGATATGCTTTAAAAGCAACATTCGATGGATAATTATTAATAAAAATTCAAGGATTAAAATTTAACCTTCGAACTGAAGACAGTCCGTTCAATAGGTTACAAAGAACCTTTTCAAGAGATAAAATCTCATACCACAAATATCAAGAAATGTAAAAGGCAATAGACATTACTCAAACCAACGGAAGACATAAGCTTAACTATTAACAAAGCAAATGATCGACCAAATCCTAAGAAAAAATTTGGAAAGAAAAAAAAAGAAGATGAATTACGTTCATCTTGGAGGAATCCAAATAATGATAAAATCCACTTTCAAAGAAGGAATTAACTATCAAATAGTTATCAACCTTTTGGACGAAAGATTTATTAACACCAGGGAAGGAAACCTAGGTATTGTTGAAGGAAATTTGGCTTACACCAAATTATTATTTACCTACTATCCAAGGTATTGTATATCACTGAAGGATGCTAACTTTAATGAAGCCTTAAGTCTATATTTTCAGGTAAAAAGAGATGATTTATTTAAATCAGGTAACCATATTATGAGCATTTATTATCAAGCTCTATATACAGTTACCAATTCAAATTATGAAAATATCTATAAAAATAAAAGCTTGGTTAAAATTGATCAAGAATGTCCAGGGATAGCCAGAATAGTTGAAGCAAAAGTTCAACAGGCAGAAATCCCGAGTGAATATGAAATTTAGGTTGGAGGAGTCCTAGAAATGGAAAGCTCAAATACCTCAAACCCGAGACTCTCTATAGAGTATGATAAAAATTCCATAAGAAGAGATAATTCTAGAAGAATTACCAATGAAAACTCTAACAACATTACTAAAGTTTCAGAAAGATCCTTTAATGGAAGCGACTGGAATAAACAAACCGTCTTAATTCAATCAGGATCTTCAACAAATCATGTTAAGGAAAGTATCCTAGACGGTTTAACCACGTATGAAGGTACCCCCTACATTTATAAAACATTTGAAGAAAACAACTACAACTGCTCAAAAATGATAAAACTATCAATTCAGTTTGAATTAATTAGAATAATTGTTCCTTGTTATATTACCAATCATGAAAATGATTATAATAAATAGAGAAAATGGCCAAAATCCCCCCAACCTTTACCCCAAATCCCAACTACACACCTATACTTTGCGAGCGTCCTATGACCCCCCTAAACTATTGACATAGCAAAGAGAGTGAAACTCACTCCCTTTAAGAGAGTGAGCGCCCAAAGAATATTGAAATTTTTTTTTTAATCAACTCATAATTCTTGAGGTCAAATTGGTATTTAGAACACTCAAAAAATTCTATTTTTCAAATCGGGTCAAACCCAAATCCAAATAAACTCTCACTTAATAGTGACACCACTGGAAAATTCTTGAATTCTTGCCAGAAAATCAAGAATATTTCTTGATTATTTGAGAGGATTGCTCAAATGTCCTTTTAGATAATTTTTTGACAAAATGGCTTTAACTAGTTCCCTTTAGACGTCAAATTATTGATATACCAGTGCATTATCGAGACTGTCAAACAGTACCTGCTCTTGTTTCTTGGTTGCTATAAAAGAAAAAAAATATAACCACTACATCAAGGGTGCAAAGATGGTTTACCACAGAAGAAAGATCACCACTGCTACACCACCTCAAACTAGAATTCGATAGGAGAGCAGATAACAACAATATCCACATAGGCTCAAATGCATTTCAAACATTCCACAGAGGAGCAGATCATAATAATACCCACATAATCTCAAATGCATTTCAAACATTCAAAATGCAACAATACCCACATAAGCTCACTGTCATGTTCCTGTCTACCACACGTTTGATGAAATGCCAAGATCAAATTAGAAAAACTACTATTTTTTAAAAATAAAAGGACAAATATTTCATTAAACAACTCTTGATATTCAGAATCCTGATTCAAACCATAGAAAAAACATCAATTTATATATTCAAAGAGCTACAAGACAAAACAAAACATATTTTAATCCCTTTCACCCCTAATTCTCCTAGCAAGCTGAATATCCTTTGGTATAATCGTAACCTTTTTAGCATAAATCATACAAAAATTTGTATCCTTAAATAACCCCACAAGATACGCTTCTGCCACTCTTGTAATGTAGCAACAGCAGAGCTTTGGAACCTTAGATCCGTCTTAAAGTTCTGAGCAATTTAACGAACCAATCGCTAGAATGGAAGCTTGCTAATTGTTTAAAGTGTTGATTTTCTTACTGACTTTGTGCTAATTGCTTCCTTGGTGCTTTGCCTCCTATTGATTTACGATTTGTTTGCTTCGTATAAGCCATTAGAATGTTTAGTTTATACTCTTGTGGAGTTTAGAATTGTTCGATTTGAGGATCTATAGAAATGAAATTGAGTTGAAGAAGAAAATGGATCAAAATAGGGAATGGGAAAGAGAGAGAAATTTTGTTGAGGAGAAAATAATATATAAAGAGAAAAGGAAAATATATAAAGTAAAATAATTGATTTTTTAGATTAAAAAAGAAAAAAATAGCGTGGCATGACGTGGCAGCGCGTGCAGGCCACTACTTGAAACAAAATCTGGGTATGAGCTTTTAGGCGGGAAAATATTTCATTTTAAATATGTTCAGGGGGGTTATAGGACCCCCGCAAAGTATAGATGTGTAGTTGAGATTTGGGGTAAAGGTTGGAGGGGCTTTTGGCCATTTGGAGGATTTCTCAACAGTTTGGATCAATATAATATCCAAAAAGAAAGAATTAAAATAACCTTAGGAGAAAAACTTGTTTTATCCCTAAAATTTAAATACCAAAAGAAATCTCTTTTAGAGTAGCAGTATTCGTAGAATTTACTACCTACGAAACAAAATTGACATCATGTTGTCAGATAGATAATGGTTTTGAAGCCAATTTAGCTAAAAAATTTTACAAAAGATTGGAAAACTAACAATGTTAATGCTTCTGTTGTCAGTATTACAGGTGATAGGGAAAAGCTTACACATTATAAAGAAAATATGGAAATAATTTTAGGATCGAAAATTATTTTGATAAAACATGTTTATGCTTATGATAAACTAGAAATTGATTTCTTACTAGGAAATGATTTTATACAATAGTTTCAGGATTATCATCAAACAATATACATGGTTACTTTCAAAAATCCATGTAATCATTTTATAAAAATCCCAAGAAAACATAATCCCTACGTTTTGACCAAAGAAAGGGGAATTTTTAATAGAAGATTTTTGGATAACCCAAAAAATTATTCATGTAAATGTCTTAATCTTGAAAAAATAAAACAAGATTTACAACATTCTTATGGAGAAAATTCATTGAAAAAATGGACAATAATCATGAAAAGGCAGCTTTAACTCTTAAAGATCCTAGTATCATTATAAAAGTTAAACCCATGCTTTACAATGAAGAAGATAAAACTGAATTTAAGGTTCTGATACAGGAACTTCTTAACTCAAATTAATAAGGGGAAGTAGAAGTCCACATAGCAGTCCTGCATTCATGGTTAGAAATCATGCGGGGCAAAAAAAAGGACAAGTTTGAATGGTAATAAACTATAAAGAGCTAAATAAAATTGTGTTTTTGATGGATATTTTATTCCAAATAAAAATAATCTTATCCACCTTGCTAAAGGAAAAACCTATTTTTCAAAATTTAACTGTATAAGTGATTTTTGACAAATTAAATTATCAGATGAATCAATTCCTCTAATAGCATTTAGCACTCCTAATGGACATTATGAATTGTTGGTAATGCCATTTGAATTAAAAAATGAGCCCTGAATTTTCCAAAGAGAAATGAATAAAATATTCTCTGATTTTTTTTTAATTGTCCTCATAGACGATATTTTGTTATGCTCAGAAAACTACCAAGAACATTTAGCACATCTCAAAGAATTTTTAAAAATTTGTGTTAAAAATGAAATTATTTTTAGCCAAAAAAAGGCTGAAATAAATAAAAATGAAATAGAATTTCTTGGAATGATTATTTTAAAAAATGGAATTGAGTTACAGACAGAATTTTCTGATAAACTAACAACGAAACAAAAGATACAAAAATTTATTGGTTGTTTAAACTATGCAGGTGAATTCATCCCGAATTTTGCAAAGAAAATAAATCCTTTGCAAAAACTAATTAGGAAGTCAAATCATCTAGGATAGACCAATGAACATACTCTTTGTGTTCAAAATCTAAAAGAAGAATGTGCTAAGCTTCCAAAGCTTAGATTACCTGAACCAGAAGACAATTTAGTCTTACAAATGGATTTCTCCGACTATCATTGGGGAGCATTATTACAAACATATTTAAATTAAATCTATAGATATACTAGTGAAATTTTTAACGAAGCAAAAGTTAATTAGTCCACAAATGAAAAAAAAATTACTAGCAGTAATAAAAGGAATACGAAAGTTTTCAGCATTTTTATTACCAAAACTATTTGTGGAAAAAATAGATAACACACAAATATCAGGCTTGATATTTAATAAATTATCTTTCGAACCACTATACAGAAGGCTACACAGATGACAGGTATTGTTGTCATTCTATTCTTTTAAAATAGAAAATATTAAATGATCTGACAATATTTTTGTAGATTTTCTTTCAAGAAATGTCCAATATGGACAATAGAACCCAGGTGTTGGTCAACAAAATATTTCAAAGAATGAATAGCATTGAAGAAGCCATAAGTGAAAAAAGCAATATGTTATTTAACATTCGTGATGAACTATCAGTCTTGTCTGAAAAGGCAAAAAAATTACAATATGAACTAAATCAGCTTAACACTGATCAAGCTAAAAATATCACAGAATTTCAACTTCTCTATGAACATCTGGATACCAAACCTAAGGGATCAAAAGTCCCTAACAAAGTGTCAGGAATGTCCCACTAGAACCTAGTGTCAAAAACATCTCGATGGTAAGCTCGAATATGCCAATGGCTGAGTCTTCGACCCCAGAAAAAAGCCGAGCACAGGGAAAATTCCCTATAGAAACAACATCAGTAAAAACTGAAAAAACTTTTTATAAATCAGAAAAAATGACTAACTCTTTTGCAGGTAAAAGATTTTCTTCTTTTCAAGTCAGAAAAATCCATCCAAAAAAGTAAGAATACATCGCATTCACCAGACAGATTTACAATCTACCAAGTGAAAGTGGGAAAACTTTTGAAATTCTAGGAACAAAAAGTTTGTATCCAAGAATTTCAATATTCCCAGGTGGAAGTCCTAGCTTCACAGCTAAACTATTTGAATTCGGATATATGGATCTAGTTTATGCCAATTCAGATTTATCTGAATTAATGAAATTACCAAACTAATTGACAAGTTCAATAAGAAACTATGCTGAAAGACATGGATTCTATTGCAGATTTTACAGCATATTCATGGAATTTAAAGACAAAAAATTATTTTTTTCAATGATTAATTACATCTCAGTGGAAAAATTAAAGACTTTCAATATCAGCGCAATAGGTGTAGATAAAAAAACTCCCGTATTTGAAATCACAATGAATTTAAACAAGGAGAGCTTTAGGGATGAAGGCCTTGTACAACATCCTTAAAAAAAATTATGAAGATAATTATAAAGTCCTTGATAGGGATAGACATTGGTTTTTAATGACCAGAGGAAAATCAAAGTCAGTAGTTCTAAAGGAGAAAATTACTGAATTTGAAACACATTAATTTCAGGCCACCCCAGAAATATGGGTAATGGCGTGCAAATTATTGAAGCACAAGCATAACAAAGAAGAAGATGAAGACAACACATCAATGTCAGAAGAAATGTAAATTATAGCTGTAAGAACAGTCGAAAGGCAATAATAGAGCAGAAGACGTAAGCACTTACGTCAAAATATTCGCCGGCACAAAGAGATAAAATAAAAAAAAAGATTGGACCAATTTGTTTAAAAGCAGCCACAAAAGAAAAAAGGAATATTATCCAGATAAGGGACCAAAAAATAAATAAAAGACTTCTGAAGAATGACCCGAAAAAATAGATAATTGTAATTCTACCCCTCCTTACATCTATAAAAGGAGCGATAGCAACTCAACAAAGGCAGACTACATTTTCTCTGAAACTTTCCATCTTAGAAAAATGTTAGGTGTCACAAAAATGAGTGAGTAAAACACTTCTATCATTAAGGAAAGATATCTAAATAGTTTATATGTAAGTATAAGGAAGATCTGATTAAAGATTTTTCTTATGTAATATTTTCATAAAATAAAGAGTTTTGTTTATATATCTTCTATCCAATTCATATGTAAGCCACAAGCAAAGGTTGCGATCTTCCGCCTTATCAGAAAAAAGACAATAGGATAGGCTCAGACTAAGTGTCATCATAGGCTAAACAATTTTTCATTACGAAGAAAGAGAAGTACTGCGGTACTAATACAACTAGCAAAAGAAGAAGTCGAAAGGTATAAATATTAAACTCCGCGCTTCATGAAACTATTAGCATAAGAAGAAATCTATCTTCATATCTTTTAAATACTTATTCATACATACTATATGATACTTCATACATACTATATGATACTAAGTACCGATAGGGAATAAACTCTATCATGAAATTTTTAATATTTCAATGAGTTATTATACTATTTTTCTTGATAAAAAAAATATTAATCACCATTTTAATGGTAATTAAATTAAATAAAGATTTACAAGAGAAAATTCTTGAAAAAAATCATAGATAACCTTGTTAAAAAATAATGGTGTATAAATGATTATTCATATATAGATAGTGATGATGAATTATACTATTTGTATGATGAAAACTATTTCACTGACTAAGTTAAATAAAATTTCGCAAACCCTATTTGCGAACAACACCTTATATATATATATATGTATATATATATGTGTGTATAAATATAGAGAGAGAGAGAGGGAGGGGGGGGGGGAGAGAGAGAGAATTTTAATGGATGAAGGACACTGCATGGTCCACTATAAAACAAATGGCCCAAGATTGGACCTTTGGACATAACATGACCTGTCGGTCAATATAATTTCAAGAAATAGCCAGTTATATTTTGAGCTGTTTTCATGCTCTTTCCCTTTCTCTCTCTCTCTCTTCGTGCTCTGCTTCTCCTTTCTTTTTTTCCCTTTTTACTAGTATTATTTATTTTCTCGTTTTTCACTACTCTTTTTTTAAAAAAGGAAAAACATCTATTGTTCTAGTTGCTCCTCTCCATTGCTTCTCCAGTAAGCCCTTTAATTCTTTGCTTCAGATTGTAATTTTTTGTTTGTTTTAAAAAAATAAAATAAAATAGTGAAGTTTTTGCGGTGTGATTTGAATATCTTTTTTGGTCACTATATCAAATGTTTTTGATTAAAATTGTATTGAGTGTTTTATTTGTTTCTTGAAAATCGATTTGTCTATATTGAATTCCGTGTTATATATGATGTATTGTAGCAATCTCAGTTTGAAATTCAGAATTGTATGTTGAGAAAAAGTGGCAGTATAATTGTTCTGAAATTCTAGACTAAATTACATTTTTGGACTGAAATTCTAGTAGAAGTATATATTTTGATGGTCAGGTGTTTACTTATTGTGAGTACATCCTATCCTCTTCCGATCTCGTTTGTGGGTTTATATTTGGGGATGTTGTTTGTAGTTAATATGATGGAGATAGTTAGAACAATTGATTTCCTTCACTTTTTAAATTTAATTCTTAGTAATTGGAGAAATGAATGTTGTATAAAAACTGAGTAATTATTGTATATAGTATGTATTTGTATAAGATTTCCAAGGAAACTGTATAGATTGTATAGGAACTGTATACAATGTGTATAGAAATTGAATGATTACTACATAGATATGTATATGTATAATATTTTTATGAAACTGTTTAATTATTGTGTAGAATATCCATTCGCCTAATTATTGTGTAGAAATTATATAATTATTTTATAGAAATTGTATCAATTTGTATAATTGTTGTATAGAAATTATATAATTATTTTATATAAATGGGATCACTGTGTATAATCATTGTATAAAAAATGTATAATTATTGTATAAAATATGTATAATTATAGCTAAAGGTTCTATAGAATCTGTATAAAAATGTATAGTTGTTGTATGAAATATTAACATGCATATAGAAATTATATCATCATTGTATAGAATATGTATATATACAAGATGTGTGTAAAAATTCTATCATAGTTTATTAAAACATGTCTATGTGCTATTAAAATATGTTATTTTTAAAAAATTGTATTTTAAAAAACTACAAAATTTTATTTGGTTACAATATTATAAATTTGTATTTGATTGTTTAAAATAAACAAAAAAAATTTATTTGATTGTTTTGTTGATAGAATTAAACAATAAATACAAATATCAGTTTTCTAGAAAAAAAATGAGCACAACCAAAAAAAGGAGAAAGGAAAAAAACTACAACTAGCAGAAAGAAAAAACAAAAAACCAACTCGGAAAACACAACCAAAAACAAATACAATTTGTACACTTTATATAATAATAATAATAATAATAATAATAATAATAATAATAATAATAATAATAATAATAAAAGAATCAAAAAGAGCATCAGCAAAAGTAAAACAAAAAATACAAAATCAGCAAAATTAAAAAAAAAAATGAAAAGTCAAAGAAAGCTTCACAGCTTGCAAAATGGCTAAAAAATGGGATTTTAAATTCATGGGCTATTTTCGTGTTTTTTTTGTTTTTTGGCCGATAGCCTGTTCTTGTCTTTGCCCCAATTTTAATCGAGATGTGTGGGTGCCATGGCACTCCACGCTAACACGTAGATCTGCTGCAGATGCATATTAACTTAACTTTGCACTAGATTATGCGAATTCTAATTTAAAATATTAGTTAGATTCTGATTCCTAGTTTTATACTAGAAGAGCTTGTTAAATTTGGGTGATATATCTATACCGAGTGAAGTATCCTAAATGACAATGTCACATGCATGCTTCGAACAGGGACGGAGCCACCTTAATTCCAAGGGGTCATCTGAACCCCCTTCAACGAAAATTATACTATCTTTATGGAGTACTACTTTTACATGATTAAAAATATTTTTAATGTATATACACTAGATGTTGAACTCTCTCCGGTTAGTTCAAATATTTACTTCGTAACCTCTCAATGAAAATTCTATTGTTCCTAATGTTTTCCAACACTGACTTTATAATATTCTTAGACTAAAGGAATTTAACAGATGTAAGTCAAAAATCCAAAACATTACATTCTATTTTCAATAGGATCATGCTACAGAGCCTAGATATTGGACTTATCAAATATTGGAATGAATCAGATTTGCAGATCTTTCTTGATTCTGCCTTCTTCGCCTTTATTTCACTCATATCTATAAAAAAATCCCCGTGTTGGTTGGTATGAGGAGAAGGTTTAATGCATATAAATCTCTGTTGCGATTTCAATTGTTATGTGAACTACTCATTTGCAAAAATTGTCTGGTTGCATTCTTGTGGTTCAATAAATAAATTTTGAACAGAAACTAAGAGAACGAACTTATTTATAATCCCAATAGACTATGTATTCAAACTGCACGTATAAACCATACCCGCAACAAACGTATTGTGTTTCCGAGTAGGAGTAGTGCCATTAAGCCACACCATACTGTAATTCCAATTTCAATGATCTGACCAAGTGGTTCACTGTCCTTCTTAGGCGTGAGGATGTAAATTGATATTCCATAAGTGAGTGCTACTGAGGTAACTGTCAACCACATGATAACCATCAAACCCCACATGAAAAGCCTGCGCCTGAAGGGCGATCTACTTATCAGCAGCAAGATTGTGCTGAGAGAAGAGACAAAGGCAATGGTGTTGGCATGAAGGAAATATCGATACGATCTGGCATGATTATAAGCCATTACTGCTTCCCCTGCTTTATGTGAGGGTATTCCCTGAGCGTTCAATTTTCCATTTTCTTGCCAAACACCTCCTGGAGGGTTCACTCCAGCTTGGAATGCCATGGTTGCAATTAGTGAGGCCACCACCATTATTGTCTCGCGTTTCTTGGAAAGCCAATCGCCTTTTGATGGGGGCTTTTTCGACTGATTTTCTCCTAAATATGCTGGTGATGAAGGTACTGAGAATGGTTATTTCCACCAGTCTTTGGGAATTTTTATAATATTTTGAATGATGGATGCTGAAATATCCTTTGCCCTTAAGCCTCCAGCTTCTCTAAGACACTCTCCAATGGATAAATCATTCATATCCCTCTAACTCTGTGCTAAAATATCTAATGTTGTATTCCCATTATCATCCATTTCATTCACACCTATTTGATTGGTCTTTAGCAAGTACTTGGCAGTCTGCAAATATTGGTAGGTAGTTTAGCTACTACTAGAAGAAAATGAACTCAATTTATTGCTAAAGGAGCAAAACCATATACCTCAATTTGCTTATCAGCAGCGGCCAAATGCAGAATGTTGAGGCCATCACAATCCTTTGCATTCAAGAACTCATGGTCCCATTTGTTACTTCGTTTGTACTTCGGGTACACAGAATCTGTATATTACAACACCAATTTCAACTTGAGTTCAAGTATAAACAAGAACACAATGAAGTATATCAAATACTCTCAACACAAGATCAAAATGACCTTTCCAAGAGGTTTATTTTACTTTGCAGAAATTAAGATGGAAACAGAAAATAACCAAGTCGTCCGAATTCACGGATTTTTCTTAAGTAAATAATCCCCCTCACTGTACCCTAGGTTGTGGAAATTTTCCTCCCAGGATAAAATGGCTAACAAACCAACAGTAGCGGTACCTCAAATAGTTGGAATATCTTCAAACTCACAAAACGTTTTGAGTGATCACATAGAATATTTTTGAGACAAGAAGAGAGTTTTTAATCTGAAAATTTTGTACTAAACCTGTGGAAGAAACCAGTTTATATAGCCACAACATGCCTCTTCTGAAAAGAGGCAATGGTTCACTCCAAAGGTTATACCTGTATTGTAAGTTCATGTCTGTTCATCAAAGATTGCATCTTTTCCCGAACAGTTATCTCATTTCATGAATCAGTGTGTCACTTCATTGAAGAATTACATCCTTCTGAAGCATCATTTTGAACCATTGCAACCTTCTGTAGCCTCAGTTCAGAACAATGTATTATTTCTGAAGCAGTAGTTCACTTGAAATAGTGCAACTGTTACTGCATGTATATATAAATGGAGGTCCGAAACTGTAGAAAAATTTTTACTGCATTTTTCCTTGGCATTCTTCAGAATTCAAATAAAGTTTGTCCAAAAAGATAGATCTCATCGATCGATCATTTGCCAAATCCAAGTACAAATTCGAAGCCGAAGCTGAGCCGAGTTAGCAACGACGACGATGACGCGAGACATCTATTATTTCTTGTCTCACTTTTCATGTGGAGTAAGTGTTCTTGATTATAAACACTTTCAAGTTCTCTTCTTCCACCAATGTGGGAGAAAGAGTAAACTTTCTAATTTGGGAGTACACTTTCCATTTTAGGGTCTCCTTCTCCTCCACCATTTTATTCTCTATTTTTCCATTCACACTTCTTTCATATACTATGAACCCAACAATCCCCCACATGAATGGGGAATGACTATTTTTCGTAAAATTTTTACAGACAAGTATGTGATCATCAAGCAAATACTGATTGCATCTGGATAAGTGGGTTTTCCTTTGAACTGTCCATAGAGAACATGCATCGGATGCACTCAGTCAATCAGTAGATTTGAAATCTTTGAACCGTCTAGCTTTAATGTACACCTAGACAATACATGTCACACAATCAGCCTTTTAACGTTTATGGTTTTCATGGTTTTATTCTTTTCAGAGATGAACACGTCCCGGTTTCATGAGAGCTTAGAGAATAGGCCTTTACTAACATTCTCTTTGAAGTGACTTCCACTTCACCCTCGCATAGGTGATTTCTAAACGTTCAATCCTATAGATTAAACTATTTGGTCAAATCTACCAAATTTAGATAATCATTAAAAGACCTTTCACCTTAAGTCTCATCCTAGTTTACTATACATTGTCTACATCATGAGAATGAGTTGGGTAATTGACAATGTTGAACCTGTCAGACACAACTTTGTTTGATCTCCTTGAACGTAGCTCTTAGGATCTCCAGTTTGCTAGGTAGAGTTATCGCCATGCTGACTCGTCCTAGGCCTTAAACCTATTCCCTTGGATGTTCTTTCCACTCCTTCTCTATATAGGCCTTTTGTAAGTGGATCCGACACATTATCCTTTGACTTTACATAGTCAATAGTGATAATTCCACTAGAGAGAAGCTCCCTAATGTATTATGTCTCCGTCGTATATGACGAGATTTATCGTTGTACATCATGCTCCCTGCCCTACCTATTGTCGCTTGGCTATCATAGTGAATACATACTAGTGCCACTAGCTTGGGCCAATACGAAATATCTTCCAAGATATTCCGAAGCCATTCTGCTTCTTTACCGGCTTTATCTAATATGATAAATTCAGATTCTATTGTAGAGCGAGCGATACAAGTCTGTTTGGATGATTTCCAAGAAACTTCTCCTCCACCGATAGTAAATACATATCCACTTGTGGATTTTACTTCGTTCGATTCGGTGATCCAATTTGCATCACTATATCCTTCAAGTGCCGCAGGATATTTATTATAATGCAAAGCATAGTTTTGAGTGTATTTAAGATACCCCAAAACTTTTTCCATTGCCATCCAATAAGTTTTGTTGGGATTACTCGTGTACCGACTCAATTTACTAATTGCACAAGCTATGTCTGGTCGTGTATAGTTTATTATATACATTAAACATCCCAATACTCTTGCGTACTCCAATTGTGAGTCACTTTCACCTTCATTCTTTCGAAGTGCAAAGTTCACATCCAATGGAGTCTTGGCAATACCGAATTTCATATCCTTGAACTTGTCAAGTACTTTTTTGATATAATGAGACTGTGACAATGCTAATCCTTGTAGATTTTGATGGATTCTTATACCTAAGATCACATCTGCAACTCCAAGGTCTTTCATATCAAACTTGCTCTCGAGCATTCATTTAGTTGCATTTATGTCATAAATATCTCTGCTGATGATCAACATATCATCCACATATAAACAAACAATGACTTGGTGATTTGGTGTGTCTTTAATATATACACATGTCACATTCATTTATCTTGAATCCATTTGCCAACATGGTTTGGTCAAACTTTGCATGCCATTGCTTAGGTGCTTGTTTTAGTCCATAAAGTGACTTAACA
>NC_061118.1:44419019-44420091 GCF_002878395.1 Capsicum annuum
GATATTTGTGACATAAATATCTCTGCTGATGATCAACATATCATCCACATATAAACAAACAATGACTTGGTGATTTGGTGTGTCTTTAATATATACACATGTCACATTCATTTATCTTGAATCCATTTGCCAACATGGTTTGGTCAAACTTTGCATGCCATTGCTTAGGTGCTTGTTTTAGTCCATAAAGTGACTTAACAAGTTTACACACCTTATTTTCTTTTCCTGGAACTACAAAACCCTCAAGTTGTTCCATGTATATTTCTTCCTCCAGATATCCATTTAGGAATGCGGTCTTCACATCCATTTGATGGATTTGAAGATCATATATCACCGCCAAAGAAATTAACATTCGAATCGAGGTTATCCTTGTTACTGTCGAGTATGTATCAAAATAATCAAGGCCTTCCTTCTGTTTGAAGCCTTTTACTACAAGTCTTGCCTTGTATTTGTCAATAGTATCATCCGCCTTCATTTTTCTTTTGAAGATCAATTTAGAACCTAACGGTTTATTTTTGAGAGGAAGGTCAACCAATTCCCATGTATGGTTGCTTAAGATTGAATCTATCTCACTATTGACTGCTTCTTTCCAAAAGGATGAATCTGACGATGACATCGCTTTTTTAAATGTTTAAGGCTCATTTTCTAAGAGATATGTTACAAAATTCGATCCAAACGAAGTTGACATTCTTTGACGTGTACTACGTCTTGGATTTTCTTCATTATGTACATTCTCACTTGGTTCATCTCGAGGTCGTTTAGATCCTCCACTAGATTGTTCATGTCTAATTTTATATAGGTAAATATTTTTAAAGAATTTAGCATTGTCTGATTCAATTACCGTATATTTATTAATATCTGGATGTTTGGATTTATGAACCAAAAATCGACATTCTTTACTACTTTTAGTATATCCTATGAACACACAGTCCATCGTTTTAGGTCCTATCTTAACCCTTTCAGGTATAGGAACTTGAACCTTCGCTAGACCCCCCCCCCCCCCCACTTTGAAATATTTCAAGTTGGGTTTTCTTTCTTTCCATTTTTCGTAAGGAATTGATTGTGTCTTACT